>NC_090923.1:1022140414-1022280414 GCF_040938575.1 Ambystoma mexicanum | reverse complement strand
AATCCCATTTCTTATCGGCTGTACCTTCTTTTGTGATCAAAAGAGCTTTGTTCCTCTCTGTATGCAAACAAATAATTAAATAAAGGTTCCCAGCCGATTGGAAGAGGCGCGCGTGCTATGCACTGAGGAGCCTAGCGGGTGCAAACGTTCATCGAGGTCAAGTTGCGCCGTTATTGGCAAACGAGATGCAGTTTTGCCACAGTGGCAAGAGCACAAAGGTACCAGTGGGTGGGGTTTGGGGGGACCGTGGGGGGTGTAAACACACAGGGGCTCATTTTCATTCTGGCAGATCCTAAAAATAATAGGTACAAATCATGCCTGGTATGCATGCTCTTAGGAGTGTTGCTAGGTCTGGAAAAGATCAGGGGCTAAACTAATGTCGGGACTGGCGGGATTCAGGGCTAGCTATAGCCTTTTGGTTCTAGTCCCTGAGCTTCTATCTGGGGCTACAACCAAAAGACCCGGGGCTATAGCCCCCTTAGCCCCTCCCCCTAGCAACGCCTCTGCATGCTCTTCACCTTCTGACATATTTTCAGTTCTTTTTATGATGCCGCAGGGGCACGGGGTAGAAGGGCTGCTTCCGTCTCCCCCAACTGTGCCGCCGTACGAATCTGTCTGCATTTCTTCCAGCGTCTTCTTCTGATGCTGGCGGCAATGCAAGAGGTTCCTATGGAATCTACCTGCTTTTAGCACCCCCTACAAGTAGCCTTGCTTCATAGGAATCCATTGTAAACGCCACCTGCCGTGCATACATGGCAGTTGCCATTTCCACTATTTCCACTAAGATGTGCAAAAAGGATATTACCCCTGTGGTTACTAATTGTTTTTTGCACTTCGTAGTGCAAATGATCAAAATTGCACAGTGGGGACTATTTTTTGAGCATGTGTGCAAATGTCAGGCGACCCCCCCCCCTGCGCAATTTACCCTTTGAAAAAAATGACCTCCAGTGAGGTGGTTACCCATGTAGCGTGCGGTGGTCAGTCATAATGTAGAATGCAATAATGTAGAAAGTCAAAATGACTATAAACCGTAGCGTGCACCACCACCTCTCCCACGCGTGCCGCAATAGCCATGTCCTTGTGGGCCAGCTCAGTGATTAGTGCTGTTGGATGACCTGGAGGGGCATGGGCGTCTGACACGGGCCGTACTTTGAAGCCAGTGGGAGAATAATATTTGCAGAAGCCCCCAAAGCCTTGACGGAGCAGGCTGACACTGTTACAAGGTGACGCAAAGGGGCCTTCATTTCATTCAGGGAGTTGGGAAGGTGTCCATTCTGGATTGTGCACCCCGCCCCTGTGCACACCCAAGCAGGTCACACACAGAAACTGATACTAAATTTAAGAAAGGCAGCAGCCAGTTTGCTATTATTGAAACAACTTGCCAACTATCAGGGGTACGCTTCCTTTGAAGAAAGCATCAGCACTACCTTGTGATCAGACTGGTGGCCCCATCAAGGGAAGTTCTGTGGCATTTAGCCTAGGCTAGCGCCTCAAAACAATTTTGAATGAGTCATACACTATCATCCAGTGTTTCCCTGTTGCTGCATCCAGTACCTCAGGTGCAAGCTCCATCCACTTGTGAGGGCACATGATTCTGCTACCTTCACTGTCAGGGCCGGCCTTACGGAAGGGCCACTCGGGCGACCGCCCAGGGCACTATTGCGCCCCTGCCACACCAGCTCGGGGATGTCTTTTAAGGTCTCCCCTGAGCTGGCGTGCTGGGAGAAGGTGCGGCAGGCACCCTATTGAATTTAATAGCTCCCCGCCCTTGTGCTGGTGCTGGGCTTTCTAGCGTGGGAGCAGGGAGTATTTAATAACAATAGAGAATCAGCACCCTATTAAGGAGATTACTTACCTGCTCCGACGTGGGGTGGTTTTCATTACAATAGGGTGCTGATGCTTTTGCATTGGCACCATTTCCAGTGATGAACTCCCTGCTCCAGCTCGGGAGCATGGAGTTTAAAAAGAAAATGTGTTGCTGCCGGGGCACTGCGGCCATTAAGGCCGACACTGTTCACACTGTTGTTATCCACTTACACCGCATTTACTCTTCCTGGTTGCGCTACAACCTTTTTGCTCGGTTTAAGTGACTTGGATAAATAATCTATGACGGCTGGGATGTGCATTGCCCAACAAAAGAGAACAGTAAGCACGCGGCTGCCCCTGAACAAGGCAATCGAGAAAGGAATACGCTGTCGCACCTGGAGCCATCTTGTTTGAGCTGATTGGTTCTGAGGCGGTTACGTGATCCTATCACATGCCACGCGTCCATCAAATGTAGGCCTCCCAGATCACCAGCCCAGGTGTGTTCAACTACGAACCAAAAACAGCAAAGGTTAAGCAGGTTCCACACAACCCCATTTATTTATTTATTTGCATTTTTAAAGCGCTCACACAGCCCGCAGGCATCGAGGCGCTGTTACAGGAATTGCTTTTGGTTTTTTTGTTGCGTAATTGTTTTTAAACATTTTTTTTGTCTTAGTTGCATTTTTATAGCGTGCTTAAACACCCAGAGGTTTCTAAGCGTGGACCGGGGGATCACTCCTGTGTTGCTTCGTGTTGTCTTGCTTCCAAGGCTAACACGTTGCTGCTGAGCTATCCTCCCTGGACGAAGATGCAGGACACTATGTGCAAAATCCCATACACCACCAATCCATCCCCCAACCATCGCCACATGTGACGTAGCAGAACTAACATGTGTAGCCCATCTAACTCCCCTGAATAGCACATGATCCTCTGAAAACAGGATCTCCACCCAAACACTGCCATTTATCATCTTCAACCCACAGCTACCAACGAAACAGAAAGCAGACTTAGCAGACCTCATCGTCCATCACAGACTAGACACACACTTCGTTACCAAGACCTGGCTCACAGTCACATGTACACCCATCTTTGATGGCTCCAACATGCTCGACCACAATCGCACACAAAGAACAGAAGGTGCACAAACAAACACTATACAAGACCCCTTTCCTAATCACTGCACACCACCCTCATATCCCCAGAACCCACCTCCTCCCAAAGCTCTCACAGACAGAACCGCTCCTAACAAAGGATGCATGCAAGACATCACTAACTTCACCACAGCCACCACTCTATCACATTGGACAACTCGGCAACCAAGACCATGATGCCTTCTAGTCCCCTTCCCACCACCAGGGACCTCAATTGCCTTGTCTCAATCACACTTCACCTCATCTCATGCTTCCATCCTCGCTCTCCTCCACCATCTGCCCAGACCCCAGACCCGCTCCTCCTTGACTAGTCTGACTATGCCATGACCTTTCACTATTTCATAAACTTCCAAATCACACTGGGGCCAACCTACACCTCCCATGGTGACAGCCCACCCAGGCAAAAGCTTTCCCTTGGCATAGCTTCATCTTGCCCTCACCTCTGTGCCACATGCCACCTGTCAGCAAATGACAACGTGATTGCAGAGCCTACCGTGCTACCCTGCAGAATGTGCCGTCTCACAGAAAATCACATACCTTCACACACCTCCATCTATCAAAAACAGCTCACCCATCAACCACATCAATTCACTCAAGAAGTCGGTGGCAACAAGAGAAACCCGTGCAAACATGAAAAAAGCTGGCAAAAATCCCTCTTCATGAACTTCTTTAAAGAGAACACAAATCACTCAATCAGGCCTTCACTAGGGGTACACCTACACAACGCTCTCTTCAGGGATACACCCACTATTTCCATCCATCATCTGTCCACTCGCTGCAAAAATCATCAGAGATTAATCAGTATTTTATTAATAACACTGGTGCAACTGGAAACAATATCAGCATGGCAGCCAATCCCTATGACAACCCCAACGTTCCACCACGCAACATCTCACTAAGGTGCACCTTCCCACATCTCACCACTTATGACCAACCAACCTCCTATTTTTCTCCTAATTCCACCACTTGTAACAAGAACATCACTACCTCAAAGGTAATCAAATCCCACACTTCAGGTGCACTCTCCTACTCAGCAATATCATTATACCACCTTCGACAGACAGGCGACCTTCACACTGAAAACCTGCCAAATGATTCCTCTCCTAAAGAGACAGCAGCATGAACCCAGTGGATCCATCGATTACCATCCCGCCATACATCTCCCATTCATTAGGAAAATTGCTGCAAAGTTTGCTGGCCTTCAACTAAAGGCTCACAAACCTCTCTACCCCTAATGATCGGGCTCACAACTAAGATGATCCAATGTCCTCCTCATCACTAATAGAGAGTACCACAAATTTGTTGGCCTTCTAGACCTATCAGCAGCATTTGATATCGTTGACCGACAGGACCTCCCGTTGACCGACTACACTAAAAAATTACTCAAAATAATCCCCTATCTCTTCAAACGGGGAGCCAGCAGCTCCTTCCCCACGGCTTCTGCACCCGCTCAGTAGTATCCGGCCTTTACACGGAAGCATTGAAGGAACTGCTGGAAGAAATGGTAATCACTATGCACCAATATGCTGACGACACCCAACTATCTTACATCCCAAAACACAGAGAAAAAGGCCAAAAGGCCCACACTGAAGAGGCTCTCAGAGACCCTCATCACCATTGTGTACATTTGATTTAAGATGGGCTTACATCTGTTCTTCACACTTGGCATGGCACACCACATTACTCCCACGTCCCTCTTCCTCGTCCCACTCATCATTGATTAGGTGTACGCCTCTCCTTTCCAAAGATGACCTGCTTGACTGACCACTTCTAAATGAAGAATCTGTGCTTCTGCTCCGCTTGTGTGTTTCAATGCGCATGTGCAGTGACCAAACTCATGGCGTGCTGGAGGATCACTTGGAGCTTCTGCATACAGCGATCCCGGCTTAGATGCTCTGCATGGAAGGAATGGGAGGGAACCCTGGCCCAGCTTATGCCCCACTCCCCTTCAGATATGATATGATAGGATACGTTATTTATAACGCGCTTAATACACAGAGGTTTCTAGGCGCGGACCCAGGGATCGAAGCTTTGGTGCTTCGTGTCGTCTTGCTTCCAAGACGAGCACGTTGCCCCTGAGCAATCCTCCCGAGATTGATGCGTCGTTCAACCTGCAGCCAAGCCCGGGAGGGATGCAGGGAGGCGTTGACGAATGAGCCCCAAATTGCAATCGCCGACAGGTATAATCTGACTGGATGCCTTGTGATGTGTGGTCCATTATCCGTTATTCCACAGAAGATGCAGGCCATCAT
Organism: Ambystoma mexicanum; assembly: GCF_040938575.1. NCBI lineage: Eukaryota > Metazoa > Chordata > Amphibia > Caudata > Ambystomatidae > Ambystoma > Ambystoma mexicanum. The sequence goes on along the minus strand of NC_090923.1, from coordinate 1,022,275,205 downwards.
CAGTGCATGAGCCGTCTGGAAAGCAGAGTGTTCTGGAACCTCTGGAAGCCTGACTGGTGTGGGTGAAGGAGAGCCCGACCTAAAGAGGGCTTCTTCAAAAGGGACTTTCCGTGAAGACAGCAGGAGGCTCATGAATTGAGTATTGAGTAGCCCAGGGAACTGGTGGTGCCTCTGCAGTCTCTTTACTGCTGGGGCTAGGGGAGGCTAACTGTGATCTGGACCGGCCGGTGGGAGGCCACAGGCTAAAAGAAGCGGCAGAGTGTCCTGGGTAGTGGACAATTTAACAGTGAAGGTTTCATGACGTCACATTACAGCAAAATCATACTTTATAAACTCATGGCTGAGATCCCTGGCAGTTTCTTTCTGAATATCTTTAATCATTTTGATATAAAAAAAGGCAATGCATTCTTCCCAGCGTTCCTGGGACGGGGGGGCGTCTCAATGGGTGCATTAAGAAAGGACTCGATCAGAAGGTACAGGAGGGACAGTGAAAGGGGAAAGGTTTGATAAGACAGAGGCATTGAAGAAACATGGGACATGGAGGGAGGAAGAAAGAGGCGAAAAGCAAATCAACAGGCAGACACTCACATGGGTCTATATGACTAAGTAGGGGGCTGAGGGGCCATGAGTCTGAATGGTGGAGGTGACGACATGTACCCGGAGAGAGAGGGGGGGGCGAGGAAATGCTGTGGTGAAGAGAGGTGGACGGCGGAGAAGGGCGAGAGAGAGGCAGGAGGAGCTCAGCGCCTGCTCCACATGATCATGCACACGTGACTGCAGGACAGTGGGCAGGGGTGGCAGTGGGGCTGCACCATGCTCTATCATTAGCACCTTATTCCACCCATCTGAGCTGCACATCAGCCGCATAATTCAGCAAAGGCCCTTCTTTCTCCTCGCCGCACTCTCCTGTTTTTCTATCTCCGCCACTCTTATTTCTTCGTTCCCCTCAAATCCCTTTTCATTTCTCTCTGTTTCTCCGCTGTTACCCATCTCTTGGATCCTTCTCCTGCCACCTGCTCGCTTCCCTTCTTCTTTGCGCCCCTGTTTCCTAATTGTCTCTTGTACCACCTTTTCTCTGCGCTACTCTTTCTCTCTCTTTTATCCATTTCCCTTTCCTGCCTCTTTGTGAGTTCCTGGAACTAGAAGCAGTGTCGCTCTCTCCCCAAAGTTACCAGTTAGTCTGTGGATCATGGGTTGTGTAAGGGATTTCTACTATTCCATCAATTTGACCATATGGCAAGTCCCAGTTATTAAATGGTATTCATGACGGACCAGCATTTACCTCGCCAACGTACCTTGTTTGTAGTTGCCAACTTGGGTCAGTTGAGTCTTTAGGATGCGGCATTCTGATGGTGGTAGCAAAGAGTAACTGAGCGGGTGGCACTCTCTCTTGCAGAGAAATACTATTAGGGTTCACCACAAACTTTCAAAGAGCTGAAATTAGTTTACAAAACCATTCATTTCTGAGGCTCAGGGGCTCAGGCCGTACTGAAGAATGGCCCCCAGGTTGGACTCTCTCTATGGCCCAGAGGCTTTATCATGCAATGGAGAGTCCTGAGGCTGCCCGGCTAGACCCTGTTTGTTCAGGAATGGGGCAGGTTGTGGAAGTTGCTCTGCTGCTGGATGGAGGCCTCTGCTGGAAGGAGACTCTCTCATTTTCACAAGGTGCCTTCATTAGTTGGGGTGAACTACTCTGGGGCTTCCTGACATGATAACATTCAGTCATTCCAATCAGATTTTCTTTTTTATTACATATATAATACAGCTATAAATACATAGCTTCTTATACCCCATAAAAGGTGAATGTAATACAAAAAGAGTTAAACTACATAACAGAAAGATGCAGCTAAAATAGTTCTGCCGGAGCTCATTTCAAAAATTCATCAATCGCATACAATAATCCAGTAAAAGGAGAGATCAGGTTAAGATCATTAACCGTCATGAAACAGCCGCACAAATAATCACTCATGTCAAGTTTGCCATAAACTCTTGAATGTTTTTCATGCAGAATGTCTAGTCATGCCAGTCTATGAAAAGATGTCTGACACTCTCCACCTGGTTGTCCAGGCATAGACGGCAAGTTCTGACGGTCCTGTCGATTTTGGCCCACGCCCCAATTATCTCCAGAGCTTTCATAACATTGACTTTGAGGTGCATATAATCATGTCTAAAGTTTCCTTTGGGGGAATTCTGACACATATCTAGGAAGCAAACTCAACTTGGGAGTGAACAAATATATTCCCAACCATGATTTCTTGATTCCAGATCAACTAGACTTTCTTTGCCGGAAAGCAGCCTGATTGATTTTTCAATAAGTGACTTTGCTACAGTCTCTGAATCCTGCAACATATTAATATTAAAGCCCGTGATCCAATAGCACCATCTGCCAACAGCTGTTCAACTATAATACATCTGTAGCAAGTGTACTCAGCCCAGTGACTTCAACTAATATGATGCATCAAAGAGTTGGGAGCAGCCTTAATCAATTTCCTATATAAGTTGAGTCGACGTTGCATGATATTATATTTTGCTCAGACATAATATATATCCAAATTCGGCATGTACAAATTCAGTGACTAGACTTCTAGCGAACCCAGAGTTCTTCTTTAGACAGGTATTATCTGATCTAATGAGGCCTGCCATTTTAGCAGGCTCCCATATTACTGCACCATAGGTCATAGCCAATATAATGTTCAACCTGTATATATTATTATAAGGTTTTAAGGTGTATCAACAATTCTGGCCACGTTCTAACTGCAGCAAGATGGTGAAAAGACATCCTCTTGGTGTTCATGATTTGTTCATGCCAATTTAAATTTGGGTCAATCACAGCCTTGTGTGATTGTAAAAGGGAGCTACCTTCAGCAGCCTCTTAATTCTCTTCTTTTTTAGGCAGTGCCTAGAATTACAAGTAAAAATCTTGGTCGTATTGGTGTTGATGACCAACAGTGCTCAAGTGCATAAGAAGCAAGTCATTCCAGTTGTAGCGGCATCCTTTACTAGTAAAATCCAATGGGATCAGATAGTCTGCATAACCCAACCATTGTGACATGATGGACCCTAATTTCGGGGGGAGAACCATCGTTTGATTTCAAAGCCATGAACACATCAGCCAAATCTAAGTTAAATAATTTTGGGGCCAGTATGAACCCTGTTTGAGGCCAGTATGTGTTTAAATAGGTTCCGTCAAACTACCAAGTTTACAGAGTCTTACAGTAACAGTAGTGTTATTGTGTAGGGCCATAAGCCTCTTTAAAATGGCCCAAGGCATTCCCGCTTATGCAATTTCTGCCGTAGTAAATTGCGCTGCCCTGTGTCAAAGGCTGCACTGAAATCAATAAATGCAGCAAAAACAGCTTGCTTATAAGTGCGCTTAGCCCTTTCTAGGGTGGTCACCAAAGCCAGAATATTAGTCAAAGTAGAGGAATCCTTCCCGAAACCTGTCTAAATATATGGTAGCATGTTATTGCAATCCATCCACACTTTTTAAATGTTTTCAACACATTTAGTGTAAAGGTCATTATTATTAAGACCTTTCATACATACATCACATTACATTTTCACAATATAATTCAAAGGTGATAAGAAAATTAGAAAAGGGAAAATAATAATTCAAATTTGCCTCAGTATTTACATTATAATAATCACTAAATCACAAGGTGCAATACATTCCTCTGTCATTTCAAGCACTCCCCTTAACAGCTCATACTCTAGCTCATAATAGTGTGTAGATGTGTCATCACCTGTCATGATCCTAGACCAGAGGCTTGCAGAGTTTAAATGGAAGGCCTCCCCTCTCTATGCCATTAGATGTTTTCTTTGCAGTTAATTCAAAGAGCTACACTCAATCAACAGATGTCTAGTGCTCTCTAGAATGTGGGGTTTACATAGGCGGCACGTTCTTCTGGATCTTTCAATTTTTTGCCTGTCACCCATCATTTCTCCTGAGTCTACCACATTAAACTTAATCCTCAGAAAAATCTCCTGTGAGGTCCGGTTTGGAAACCTCTGGATATTGCATGGCTGAAACCCTAATGCCGGAATAATGTCTAGGAACTCTGTAGATAGGGCCTTAGTAGTCAAATCTACCCTGTTCTGTTCATAATCGATAGCCTTAATATTTATTTTCATCAAGATTTTAGCAGTGCTGTCTATCAAATTTAAGGTAGTATCAAGGGGCTCAATATACTGCTTTCAATGGAAAGCTTTTCTAATATGCGGCTCGTGGTGGTATTCTTAAGCCCTTGCGTCTAATTATGGCATGCCACATAATTGATGTGCAGCTGTGAACCAGTATTCGCTGTTTCATATTTTCTGACCAACATATAACAACGCTGTATTATCAGTGACATAACAAAGCTCAACGCTAATTCAGCCCTCAAGTATTACAATGGTAGGTTCTTAGCAAGACAAGTAATCACTTGCAAACAATAGCCTTCCTTAACCAAGTCTTTCTGTTTACTGTGTGACCAAATTGCAGTGGTATGTAGAATTGTAGGGATAATATTCATCTGATAGATATCTCTCTGAGGTTTTACCGTATAGCCTGCATTGCATTTGGAAAAGAATATAATGGTGGCCATTTGCGTTTTAAGGGTAGTCCACGTATATTCATTCTGTGGTGCCTATGTCAGACTATAATCAATCATTACTCCCAGGTTCTTATACTGGTCAACAACCTCAATCGTGCTGCTTTTTAGGGTCCAATTTGATCTTATCCTTTTTTTTTACTCTTTTCCCTGAAGCACATGATCTTTGTTTTAGCCACATTGATAACAAGTTGCTAAAGAGAAGCATATATATTTGGAGAATCCAACTGGATCTGCAGGTCTCTCAGAGTAGTATCTAAAAACTTTAAATCATCTGCGTAACCCAGCCATCTTATCCTCTCTGTGCCTAATTTAGGAGCATAAGTACCAAGGTAACAGAATACAGAGGAATCTGGCTCTAGCTTTGAACACTCCTGTGCTGAGCTCAATTTATTGGCCTTGTGTTCATACATTTTTCATGCAAGGTCACAGGTAGGTAGAGGTGAATCCACACCTCTAGGTAAGTATAGAGAGACAGACCTGGTTACCTTGCAATGCATACATTTGAGAATCCTTTATATGAATTGATTCAGATGCAAATGCGGTTTATTACAGTGACTTTTTTTTGTGGTATCAACTTATAGTCTGGTGGTGGTCAGCCCACACGTGTTTCGACCTCAAGGGCTCTTTATCCAGGCAAGGTGTACGCTTTAAGGAGATGACCACCACCAGACTTTAAGTCTATACCACAATAAAAAAAAGTCACTGTAAAAAAGGAGTGTAAAAAAACGCATTTGCGTGGAAATAAAGGATTCTCAAATGTATGCATTGCGAGGTAACCAGGTCTGTCTCTCTAGAAGTATGGAGGTAGTGAAGGGTAGCAGGCAGATCTGCTATATAGAGATTCAAAAGTGTAGGGGCAAGTACGCAACCCTATTTGAGACATGTGCAAGTGTGAATGTTATCGGTAAGTTTGCCACCCTGAGAATGTCTGCCCCTCCCCTTGGTGTTATCATGCAGTGCACTGATCATCTTCAGCAAACCGGGTGGTATTCGCCAATTATGGAGTTTGCGCCACAGCCTTTTCCTATTAACAGTATTGAAGGTGGCACCAAGGTCTACGAAAGCTGAATAAATCACTGTTTTATACCTAGCTCGCCCTTGTTCAGCTGCTGGGACCAGGGTCATCATATTAATGAGTGTAGATTGTACCCTTCTCAAGCCAGTTTGATTGATTTGTATGATTTTATTATTGCCAGACCATTTTTTTAAAACTCAGTTAGGTGGACCCCACGGAAGATCATAGCAGGGGCATTTAATTTTGGATTTTAATTTTTATTTATTTATAACGTGTACATTCCTGTCAGAATAAACTGCATCTGGATGCAGAATTTACAAGGATATAAATGTGTGACCAAAGCAATCTGACTACACTCTAGGAAGCCTCTATACCCGAAAAAAATTATTTGAACAAGTATGTGTTCAGAGATTTCCAGAACTGTAGTAAACATACCATGCTCCGGATCTCCCATGGAATGGAGTTCCAAAATCTAGGACTATAGACCCGAGAAGTGTCTGTCCCCCCTGAAAGCACATCTGGAGGGAAGAATCGCCAGCAAAAGCTCATTTGAAGAGCGGAGTGAATGGCTCAGAACATACCATGTCAATATGGCTGCCAGGTAATTAGGTGGCAAGTTGTGTAAGCACCTGAAATCCAGGCATATAACTTTTAAATAAATTCTCTCCCAGATAGAAAGCCAATGGAGAGAGCTACGTAAAGATGAAATCGCAGCAGATTTAAGGGCTTTATAAATGAGACGCAACGCCGCATTCTGAGCCCTCTGTAACCTGGTCAATCGTGTCTTCGGAATGCCTTCTTACAAACTATTACCATAACTTAGTGAATTTATCAATGTCTTCATCACAGTGGAGTGATCCTTCTCTGGAATGAAAGGATGGGCAAGGCGCAAAAGGCACAGAGATCAGATTGCACCTTGGCTACGACTTAATTTTCGCTGCAAGATTTGATTGGCTGATGTACCCAAGATTCTTAATTTTAAACTAGCATTGCTAATATCTGTTAACTTGTGGGGAGTTGTCGTGGGACACGTTTATACACATGTGTAATAATTCTGTACTTCCAGCTAATCAGGAACTTTACCTGAAATGCTAATATTTTTGGACAATATATATAAGATCCCACACCATATTTCCTTAGTGTCCTTCAGTAGTTTGTTGCACTATCTGTCTGGACCTGGGGCTAGAGAGTTGCTAATTGTGCTAATAATTTTAATAATGTCCCCACCAGTGTCATTAAACTGCCATCTAATCAAACTAAGATCTGGCATGTGAGGATTCTTTGGTTTTAAGCACCCAATCCATCCACTCTGTGGTATAGTCTAAATGTTGTGGCTGCAAAGTCTAGCATTACAAGAATTATATAGTTCTTGCATTCAGAATTTGGTCCATGCTTATAGACAGATAGGATAATGCTGTGAGTCTAGCTGTCAGGGACAATTTTAGTCATACTGATACTTTTAAACAGGGCTTACTGAATACTACCCCAAAGAGAAGGGCTCCTTTTCAACAAAGAATTGCATACTCCATCAAGCCCCAGGGCCGTCGAAGTTTTAATAGAACTAATAACGAGCATAACCTCCTCCACAGTAGAACAACATTCTCATCTATCACACAATGTTTTATCATCGAATTTAAAGGTAGACTTGGGCCCAATAGTGGAGACAATATATTGTTCCCACTTATCTTTTGAGACTCTACCACTAGGCCTAGCACCCACATTGTCTCTTTCACAATCTTCCAAAGCTTACGAGAGTCATTAAACTGGTCACAAACAGCACTTGCCAACATTGCAATGACCTCAGTCTAAAATGAGCTTTGATCAATCTTCTAGATTTAGCTTTCCTGATCTTACAAGTGCGAGTTTGATATTGCAATGACATATTACTTATAATAATTGATCGCAAATCTCTTCGCAGTAACATGAAAAGAGCTAAAAAGCTAAAAGCTAAAATGCTAAAGTTATAAAAGCTAAAAAGTGGTCAAAGCTCTAGTAACAGCACATTCCCTACCAATACTTTACTTAGATCCTGTGCAGCTGGTTTACGAGTTAGCACATTTAAAATGTATTCAGAAAGGTCAGTAACTAGTTTGTTTCTGTCACCAAGACCACTTGTCCGGGCCTATGGTAAATCACAGTTCACTGGTCTCGTTGACAGCCAGACACCAAGTCGCCACCTATTATATGGGCATTCATATCCGACTTCTCAAGATTAACGGTATCTCACTTGATACAGTTTGCCCCTTGGTTATTTTCGGAAATACAGACTATGGAACCGTCACAATGTCTTGAGGTCGGTTTATTCATGAAAGACAAAATAAATAAGATGCGTGGATAGCGCCCCCACAAAAAACCTCTCCCCATACTCTTCTACCGCTCAAATGCTTCTTCAAGAATTCTTCTCCCACCTACCATTCCATCCTTCCAGAACACTCATGCATTAATTCTAACATCTATCTCCTATTTAAACATACATAACTATTTACACACCACACACCTCGCCTCTTTATTTCACACACATCAACACATGCAACTCCTTATCTCACGCACAGCCCTTGTACTCCCACCACCCTCCCCAAATTTCATAATTCAGCATCTTTAACTCTCACCAGATGTTTCCACTTGCACGGGATTGCTATACAACACCTCTCCCTTTCTTTTTATAACACATTTCTTCACTCTTATCCAGTCACCCTTCCTCACCTCCAACATCTTCACACCTATTCTTGCATCACTCTTTTCCCTCGTCATCTCTTTGTATAAGATACATTTTCTCCTTACCTCCTCCAAAACCAGTTCTTTACATTTAGCTGTCCAAGCTGTTGCAGACAAACATGAGAATTTCCTTCCGTCCTCTCATGGGTTGAAATGGCACTTCACCCGTTACAACATAAGCCCTCATTCTCAACACTCTTCCACCATATCTTTCCTTCTTTTAACATGGCTTCAGCCATCCCTAATGCCTCCATTACACACCTGTTCACTCTTTCGCCAGGCCCATTACACTTGGGGTGATACAATGATTTTCTCTTATGCTTAACACCACTCACCCTGAAGTACTCTTCTATCACCTTTCCTCAAAATTGTTTGCCGTTATCAGTCAAAGTAGTCACACAGGATATCCCTGCCTTCCAAATACATCCTTCAAAACCTCACAATTGTTTTGGCACTTGCCTCGCAAACACATTCTATCTCCACCCACCAAGACAATAAATCTATCAATATTATAATATACTTTCCACAACCCCCACAAACATCAATCAGAGCCAAAATGTCCATTGCCAATGCTCCCATACACTTTGAGGGACAGCAGAATGAATTATGGGTCTGGCGTGCGCACACAACTTATTTCCACTCTTATCACACTCCAAACAGATGTCTAATGTTCTTTCTACCATTCTATCAAGACCTGGCCACCAGTAATCCACCTTTAGCATGCCTTTTGTTTTTGACACACCAATGTGCCCCACATGCGCCAACTCTATTAATCTTTCACGGAAACCAAATGGAACAACTACTTTCCCCAAGTGGTAAAGTATCTCATTCTCAATGCTCAACTCATCAGGAAATTCCCAGTAGGCCCTCACATCACCTACCATCCTATCCTCACTTGTCCATTCTGATTGTAAGCCCTGCATTGCCTCAACAATGCTTACATCCTCCTTGATCACTTCAATCCCCTCTCCTTTATCTATAACTCCACCATGAGTCAGGAATGTTTGCTCACACTGTTCCATGTCCCCAATTTCCTCCTTTCCATTTAAGCACGATAAATAGTCAGAAAAATCCTTATCTTTTCCTGCAATTAACTCCACACTAAGCAAGTGGAACTGCAACCTGGCTCGGGAGGATAGCTCAGGGGCAACGTGCTCGCCTTGGAAGCAAGATGACACGGAGCAACACAGTTCGATCCCGGGTCCGCGCTTACAAACCTCTGGTATTAAGCATGTTAGAAATAACATATCATATCATAACCACCCTGCCAATCTTCTTGATACATTATCTAGGCACTTTGACTCAAATATTGCCTTTAGAGGATGATGATCAGTGTGTAAAATTAAATCAGAACCCCACACAAATGTTCAAAACTTCTCCACCGCCCAATGACACACTAACGCTTCTTACACAATTACTGAATACCTCTTCTCAGGACCCTTGAGAACATGTTATGCATGCATGATGACCTTCTCTTCTCCCCCTCACACCTCTGAGACAGCACCACTCCCAGTCCCACATCGCTAGCATCAACCATAATAATAGACTTCCTTTGTGTGTTGGGTTGGGCTAAAGGAACGGCCACATTTATTTCCTCCTTTATCTTGTGAAATTCGTTTTCACATCTCCAATTCCATTCAAATTCCACCCTGTTACATAATAACTTTCTCATCTCCACAACTTTCTCAGCAAACCTCTTCATACATTTTTGATAAAATTCAACCCAAGCCAGAAAGGAAGGCAGCTCTCCCTTACTTTCTGGTGTCTTCATTTTGTTTATGCCATCAACCAATTCCTCCTTCAGTCGCACATCTTCCTGCGTCAACTCATACCCAAATACTCAACAACTTATTTTCTAAAAACACACTTTTTCTTTCTCAATGTCAAACCTCTATCCTCAAATACTGGTAGAACAGCCTGTGAAATGCTGTAATGCTTCTCCACAGTCTCCCCAAATACCAGTATATCCTCTTGGAAGCATAGCACACCTCCCATGTCATCAAATAATCTATGCATCAGCTTTTGGAAAACCAATGAGACTCACACAAGCCCAGACGGCATTCTGTGGAATTGAAATATTCCCTTGTGTGTTATGAAAGCTATGAACATATGCAACTCTGGCTACAGAACAATCTGGTGATATGCTGATGACACATCTAGCTTGGAAAACATTCTCCCTTTCCCACTCATGCTTGACATTTCCCCCATATTAGGTAGAGGGTGTCTTTCCACCACACACTTATTCAATTTCCAAAGATCAACACACAGTCTAATGCTCCCATTTGACTTCTTTGCCACAACAATGTGATCTATCATTCCTTTTAGTTTCCCAATTTTTTCAGAAAACACTGACGTAAATAGTTCCTCTATTAAATTCCATTCACTCGACTGCACATGTAATACTTGTTCCTAAGTGATAGGATCCAATTTCATGTGCAAAGGGTTTTGTTCTCTCCATCCTAAGAGAGATGTGCCCTTATTTGTTACATAGATATTTCCAAATTTGTTTCTTCCATTGAACTGAAAATGTACTATCAAATATCCTAAAGTGTTATGCAATCCATATTATAACCTCCAGTCCTGACATCAGGGGGCATCCCATCTTCCACCTTGCCATCCAAATACTTTTGGAACACCTTCCTTTCTAATAAAGTCACCTTAGCTCCCGAGTGCGTCATCATTCATAATTACTTCCCATTTGCCAAGACACTCGTTATCAGGGTTTCACAGTGATCATCCATGTCAAATCCTACCATATTTACTGTAAAGATTTCTGGATGAGTATTGTCTTCATCTTCTGATGATGTGCTTATATATCCACCCACAAACTGTATATTCTTCTTGGGAATTCCCAGAGTTCCTTGGAAGGTTTTGCAACAGCTAGCAAAATGACCCCACCTTTTACATTTGGTACACATCACCTTTCTTGCTGAGCGTATGGGAGCTCTTGCTAAGTGATTCTTACTGCCATACAGACAGCATAGACGTTCAGTGTAGGGCTCCCAAGGGCCAGCCTTTTTTTAAATCCGCTACTCCTTCCACGTCGAGATAGGTTCTCCCCATTGGGTTTATGTGCCTTGTTTTTGACAAACCTTTTGTCTTCTGCTTCTACTTTAAGAATTTCTCTCTAAACCATTGTTTGCTCAACTGTATTACGTTTTGCAACACATGCCATGGAGTGTTTTACTCTCTTCCCAATCTTTAGCACTTCATCTAAAGATGGGTCATCTTTGAGCCATAGCACCTCCCTAATATTTATTTATTTTATTTATTGTACATTTGCATGCCGCCTATACAGCCAAGGTCTTTACAGGCACCACAATGCAGGGGCGTGGGGACAAGGAGAAAACAGTAATGGTCCTACGAGGCCTTTTGACATTCAGATTGGGCAAGTGCAGAATAGGAAATGCAAGGGGAGGGGGAAGGTCAGGGAGGAAGGATGGGAAGTGTAGGTAGGAGGGGCCTCATGGGGTTAGGCAAGTGCTAAGGGAGCAGGGGTAGGGATAGACAAATGCACATAGGGTGGACCAGACTAAGTAGGCTAGTCAGGGAAGGCTGCCTGAGGGCAAGTGCTATTTAAGGGGGTTGGTGGGGAGTGGTGTCATTCGCCGCCACCGCGATTGCCGGATTCTTCTGCGTTACAGGTGGCGGCACAGGGGCAGTGAGTTTTAGTCCTCTTTCTATGGTCATCATTCTCGGCCATTCCTTGTGGGCGGTACCTCCCGGGAGTTTAAAACTTCCTTTCTCCCAGCAGACTCCGCTTTGCAACCCGCATCGGAAGTCTCCCTTCCGGGTTTATGCGCTCCCGAGGCTTGGCGCTCCTTGTTTTGCTGACGCCTGCCTTTCTTCCGTTGGGCGCTGTCTTGTGTTTTAGTTAGGTCCGGTTCCTTTATTTTCTCCGGACCTGCCTTTCTCCATCTTACCTTTTTCTGTCTCCCTTCTCTTCCACCTTTCTGGCTGGGCTTCCCAGATCCCTTTCTGCCCTCTCTTCCTTTCGCTACCGGATCCGGCTCTCCTTCGGAGCTACTGGGTGGACTCACCCGTCACCGGCTTACCTTCCGGAGGTCTCTTCTGCCAGTGTTGTTTCTCTCATCGCTCCCCTCAAAGGCGCTGCCCGATCTTCACGCCATTCTGCTCGTTCGCTTCCTGCTCAGCCTTCACCGACACCTACGAAGAGGAAAAAGAAGAGAGCTTAAGTGCTACGAAGGGTTTTTTCTTCCCGATTGGGTTTTTCCCTTCCTCCGGCTTGATTCCGGAAAAGGGACCACGGAACTGCTGTTTCCTAGCGGTAACTGTGGCTTCCTTCCGTGACAAGCACATTCATCCAAGAAGGGAGAAGGATTACCTGGCCAGGCAAAACCTACAGTCTACGGACAACAATTCCGGCAGCTCAGGTGTGGAGAGTGCAGAAGGAGGGAAAGAGGAGGGAACGAAGGGAACTAAGGGAACCAAACAACCACAACTGGTCAAGGAAGGCCTGACCCCAGTAAGACTCATAAGGGACCAGACAACTAGTCGCAATTGCAGGGGGCATTAGCATGGGAGGGAGAGAGGAAGGAGATGGACAAAAGGAAGGTCTTGAAGAGATTCCAGAAATTAAGGAGATCCGGCTCAAGTCTGCACGAGGCTGGGAGGCTATTCTAGAGGGAGGCCCCTGCCAAAGAAAGAGATCTACCCCCTAAGCTCTGCTTGGAGAGACATCAGATCTGCAGAGAGTTGGAACTAGAGGACCAAAGGACACTAGCAGGGAGGTATTTATGCAGAGAAAGTTGGATGTAGTGGGGCACAAGGCCCCAGAAAGCCTTGTGGGTGATGCAGAGGGTCTTGAATTTGATCCTTGCAGCCACCGGGGGCCAGTGGAGAGATTATAGGGCTGGAGAGATGTGGCCCTGGGCTTGAGGCCAAGGATAAATCTTGCAGTCCTATTCTGGATTAGTTGAAGAGGGCGGAGAGAAGAAAGAGGCAGGTAGGGGAAGAGACTGTTGCTCTAGTCCAGCCTGGAAAGAACCAGATCTCTGGAGATATTGAGCTTCTGGGGGAAGGTGAGGAATGGGAGAATGCCTCTCAGAAGGTAAAGCTGATAGTGGACCTTCTTGGCAAGGTCAGTGATATTAGGTAGAGCAGGAGAGAGACGAGTCAAAGATGAGCCCAGGAAGGGTGGCAATAGAGTAGGAGGAAAGGAGGGGAAAGGAGTCCCAATCAGAAGGATATTAATCTTACTGGCATTAAGGCAGAGATCATTAGCAGCACACATGCCTGAATAGAAGTCAGACAGTCTTGAATGAGAGAGGTAGGATAATAGAAAGTCGGGAGCTGAGTGTCATCTGCATAACACTGGATATGAGGAGAGAAAGTGGAGATCAAGTGGGCAAGAGGGGCAAGGAAGAGGTTGAAAAGGCAAGGTGAGAGGATAGAGCCTGAGGGACACCACAGGTGGAGAGTGGGGGGGAGGAGAGGAAGGGGCCCAGTTGGACCCGGGAGAGTTGATCAGAGAGGAAAGAGGACAACCAATCCAGTGCCTGATCCGTGATGTCAAGGGTATCACAGAGCCGATTTATGAGCTTGGCATGATTGACAGTGTCAAAGGCAGTGGACAGGTCAAGGAGGATGAGAGCAGAGGGAGAGTTGGAATCAAGGTTAGATAGCAGGTCTTCACGGGTGTTTAGGTTAGCAGCTTCCATGCTAAACACAGACTGATATTTGTGGAGACAGCCAACAGATTCAGTGTGAAGGATTAGTTGGGAGATGACCAATTTCTCCAAGAGTTTGCCCAAGAAAGGGGTAGTGGAAAATGGGCGGTTGCTGGCAGGGCAGGAAGGGCCCACAGACAGCTTTTTGGGGTGCACAAGGGAGTGCTTGAGGGGGGGTGGGAAGGATCAGTTGGCAAAGCAGTGGTTGCATAACCCATACAAAGAGGCAGTAAGGGAGGCAATGTTGTCCCTGAAAGTTCTGGAGGAGCAGGGTAGCGCCTGTTTGGAGGAGACTTTCATAGAGAAGACAATCTTAGTAACCGCCTTAGTAAGCTCCTCGGGTGCTGTGGGTGAGAAGGCCGAGAGTGGGGTGGAAGGAGGGGGTGGTCAAGGCAGGCCTGCGAGTAGGAGGGATAGGAGGGAGGGAGGGGGGTGGAGGAGAGTGAGGACAATATGGGTTTTGGATATGAAATGGGAGGCCAAGGCTGCACAGAGGGCCGGGGAAGGAAGAGGAGAGGTGGAGACTGCAGAAGGACTGGCAAGTTCCTTACAGATTTTAAATAGTTCAGCCATGTTGTTGGTGGCCCCTTGAGATGCGGGCTTGGATGTGGGCTTGCTTCTTGGAATAGATGGAGAATCTGTATTGCCTTTGGAGCAGGCAACAGGCCAGTTTTTCAGATGAACTGCTAGAAGCCAGCCACTTCCGTTCCACGACTCTGCGTTTGATTTTCAGCAAGGGAAGGTCAGAATCTTATCAATTATTGCTCTTGGAAGCCGGCTTCATTCAGATCCTCATGGCAGGGGCAAGGGTGTCAAGGTTGTTGGAGATGGAGAGATGAAGGTTAGAAAGGAGGGAGTCAGTGCGAGAGTCAGCAAAAAGGGTGGAAGGGGGAATGAAAGAGGCAGTGAAGGAAGCTACTGACACTTGCTTAATTGGTCGAATGATGGAGAAGGAGACTAGCAGAGAGGAAAGATGCTTAGCCGGGAAGCCCAAGGTGAGAGGAGAGAAGAGTATGGTCTGACCAGGAGGTGTAGTGAGAGGGTTAGAGAAAGGGAAAGGGATGTCCGCTGCAATAAGTACATGCAGTGTGTGCCTGGCTGAGTGGGTCAGACTGAAGGGAAGAATAGTGAGGGAAAGAGAGTCACAGAGGTTGCAGAAGATTAAGGAGGTAGTGTCAAGAGAGTCAAGATGAATTTTGAAGTCTCCAAGGAGGTGAAGCTTAGAAGTAGCGGTCAAGAGAGTGGAGGTAAAGTCATCCCACTCTGACAGGAAGTGGGAGATCGGCAAAGGGGCATGGAGATAGTGGCAAGAGTGATAGAGAGGGTAGGAGAGACATAAAGCTTGCAGACAAGGCATTCAAAGGAGGAGTAGTGTTGAATGGCTATGATGGAAGCAGGGACCCATTCGGGGAAGATAAGGGCCACTCCACCACCAGACTGGTTAGGCCTGGGCATGGAGAGTGTCAAAAGCAGTTGACAGATGTCAGAGGGGTATTTAACAGCAGAGTGAGAATTGTATCATGAATTGGTCACGTATATGTAAATCCAAACTATTGCCAAAATTGCAGGTAATTGCCAAATGGCTTTAAGCATCACATTTTCTTCCACTGCTTCTTCATCCCCCTGTGCATGGGTGCCCAAATTTTAACGCTCCAATACGATACTTGTCTTGGGATTAAAATGAAGATCCAACTTTAATAAGGCTGTCTCTAAGTCATTCATATCGTCCCCATTCGTCCCCATTATAAGCATCATCCGATACATCAGGTAAGGTATAATACATTTGTTGGCCTTCATATCCAAGGAACTGCATCAGAAGAGATACTTTTCTGTCAATGACAAAGCCAGTACCACACGTAGCACGTATTTAATGCTAGAACCCTTTTTTTCCATTGACCCCCATTTAACCTTAGGTACTCCAGGAGGGTGTAAAAAAATGAGTGCATCTGGCACATTTTGCGTAGCCATTTGTTAATGAAATGTGTGACAAGAAAAAATAGTCTGTGTTCCAGTTTTTTGTGTTTATTTCGCAGCAATAATGATATCTGGTTTGTTAAGATGCTGTGGGCTCATGTCCCCAAACTCTCGTTATACGTTCACTTGTTATACGCATTTTCTCTGTGTGGAGATACTGTATTTACGCATGTCAGCCAGGGCGTCATCACGTTGCACGATGCCTTGCTTTAATGGACGCTGTAGCGGTTGCTCAGAATGCTCGTAATCACCTCACAGTGCGTCGAGGGCTCACGCTGTCCCTATTTCTGCAACTGCACAGTGCTTTTGGTACGGCGTAGGGGAGCCAACCTTCCTCTCCATGGTGCACCGCACACCAACTCTCCTATCGGTCATCGCAGAAGTACTCCTCTCCTCTCAACTCTGGGTGGGGGAACTGGAATCGCTTGTCACCCTTGAAATATAGACCACGGAACCATCACAGCGTCTTATGGTCATTTTATTCATGAAAGACAAAGTAAATAAGATGCGTGAATTGCCCACCCCCACCAACAACCTCTCTCAATACTCCTCCACCGCTCAACTGTTTCTTCAAGAACCCTTCTCCCACCTCCCATTTCATCCTTCCAGAACACTAAGGCATTCATTCTTACATCTATTTAAACATACATACATATGTACACAGGGGTGGACTGGGAACTAAAAGAGGCCCTGGAAATAATTACTGAGGACCAAAAGAGGCCCTGGAAATAATGTTCAAAGTGGCCCCATATGACACATTTTCAGCAAGCCCAATGTTTTTCCTATGAGAACATTTGGAAATGCCACACAAAAGAGGCCCAAGGGGCAGAGGCCCACCGGGAAATCTCCAGAGTTCCCTATAGGCCAGTCCACCCCTGTATGTACACACCACAATTTCTAACCACTTAAATCCTGTCCATCGTCAGTACCCTTTGTTCGTGAGCAGCCCATCTAATCATGACTCGATAACGATTGCTAACCTCTCTACAGTGCCTTAAGTGGCACTACAAATCGAGCCGGGGCTCATCGAGGGGGCGTGGCCTAACAGCGGGAGGGGGCCTTGATGACCCGTTAGGCCACGCCCCCTTGACGAGCCCCGGCTCAATGGGCTACTGGCACCCCTGCCAGGCAGCCTGTTGTAGAGATTAGCACCCTCTCCCCTATGGAGGAGAGGGTGATGATCTCTGCATTTATATTCTATAGGCTTGCCTGGCAGGGGACAGCGCCTCCCTATTCAGCCTTAATGGTGGTACTGCCCCTCGCCAGCTGGGGAGGGGCAGCGTCACCATTAAGGCTGAAAGGGTGAGGCCACTGGAAGCAGAGGCCCTATTCCTTAATAATGAAACTCCCGCGAATCTGCGGGAGCTTCAGCATTTAGAAAGCAAGGCCTCTGCTTCCAGGCCTCACGTTTTCTCCATAATGGTGGCGCCGGCCCACGTGCATCACTTGATTAAATGGATGTTTCGTAGGTGAGGCGCCACCATTATGGCTGAAAGGCATTTTTTTCTGAAGCCTGAAGCTCTCGCACAGGAGCGAGAGCTTCAGGCTGTAGAAAAAAATGCCTTTTCGTGTAGTGTCCGGGGCTGCCAGGGGAGATTAGTGGGCCCCGGCAGGGCCCCGCCTCAAAACGAAATTTCGGATAAAAGCCTGAGATGGAGATGTTGGTAGTTATCTAGTTACCTAGACTGAACAGCTATGAACATGGTAAGCATTGATTTCAGTGCCAGTACATTGGAAAAGGAGTAGGTTTCAAATACATAAGTGCTAAATACATAAGAAGGTAAGTTGTTGACATTAACTATATTCTGCAGAGAACACAATGAAGACAGTGGAAAATGACTGGCGATGAAGCAACCTGAAATAAGTCTTCTCCAGAAATGCATGGGGGGCCAAGATTCCAGGGCATCTATTTCTTTATCATGACCACTCTTTATCAAGTACCCCACAAGAAGCTGTGCCGTCACAGTCAGTGTCTGGGTGTTGTATTTTACACTACGTACATAGTGTTTCCTACTCGCCGTGTTAGGGTAGCATGTGTTATTGCTATTCTTATGGGGGGCTCATTCGTTTGGGCCAGACCTATTCAGCAGTCTAATGATCTGCTGCTTTAACATTCTAAATCCTCTGAGAGTTTCAGAGAATGTTTGCTGAGAAGTTTGTCACCCAGATCCAAAGTAACGTGCTAATTTCAATGGAACATATAACTAAAAAGTATAAGTGTATGCATTCCTCCATTTAAATGCAAATCTGAAATGCATTTGCTGGGCATTAGACAAGATATTATAAAGGTTGAATTGGCTCAAATTCATGATTTGTGGTAACATTATAAATGAAAAGTGGCTGAAGTTCATTGGTCGGGAGAGGCCCGTCTCTCAGATTTTCATTTTGGACAGAAGGGAGCATTGAAGCAATTACAGCAACAGTGATTGTGGTTCCAGCCATGGTTCAGAGGATGACTGAGCTGGATCTTTAACAAGATAATTGCCTGTCAGAGCTTACAATGCTTCAGAAAAAGTGGTGGTTTTCATCCAGCTTTAGCACGGAAGGTAGATCCGGAGGTAAAAGTACCTGATGAGTTGGAACCAGCCCTAGACCTAAGGGGTGTATCGGATACTTTTACTCCCTAAAAATAGGCAAATACTCCCAAGGACGACCTGGGAGGATAGCTCAGGGGCAACGTGCTCGCCTTGAAAACAAGACGACACGGAGCAACACAGGTTCGAGCCCCGGATCCGTGCTTAGAAACCTTTGGGTATTAAACACGTTATGAATAACCTATCATAAAGATACAAAAATGCTAAGTAAAAATACTCCCAACAAAAAATAGGAAACAGACACGTAGGACCATGTGCCCCAGCTTTCCCCCACACAGCCACATGGATATGGTGCAACCAGAAGTGCACGTAGTACCGCAGGAAGAAACTACTATTATTGCCTGATCGGTAGAAGTAAACATCCATGTTTCAATGTGTATGAATAACTAGGTGCAAAGGAATTATTAAAACAAGAAAAATTCGTTTTTCAGTTAAAACATATTTTACTTGCTTATAAAATGCTTTCATTAGGATTTAGACATACATTTGTACTCCCTAAAAAATCATTTTACTCCCAAACTTACAAAATCGTGAGTCAAACACTGCCACTTCAAAATCTTATCTGGAGCACGGGGTGGAGCCAGTTGGGTATGTATGGAAGGTTTCCGATCTTCTGTCGAAAAGAAAAGGTGAAAGGTTGTGAATGTCAGTAAGGACGGAAGGAAGAAAGGTGAAAGGTTGTGAATGTCAGTAAGGACGGAAGGAAGAAAGGTGAAAGGTTGTGAATGTCAGTAAGGACGGAAGGAAGAAAGGTGAAAGGTTGTGAATGTCAGTAAGGACGGAAGGAAGTTAGGTCCACAATGAAAAAGGGCAATGCACTAAGCTCAGATGTCATCGATATTGTGTGAAACCAGTTTCGTCGAATGGAAATGTTTATTGCGTTTCCTAGACCTTGGAGCAGCATTAAATGCCACCGGATATATTCACGATCCACTAACCCCTTGGCACATAATTAAGAACAGAAACTGGTTACCATAGTGAATCGCTCTAAAGCGGCCTACGATTTGCTGACCCACCAGGTCCTGGAGAGTGAAATGCTCTGTAGGCAACGGTTATTTTTTTGTTTGAAAAATCATGACATCTTTTCAAAGAGAATTTATTTAGGAGGCAACATTGGGCCCCAGCCAGCACAATAAAATTGAAACAGTGCAAAGTTCAAGATTTAGCGAGAAGGTGTCAAAGGACCAGTTTATTGTAGATTAGAGTTGGATCTTGAAAGTGGCGGCTTGTCCTCTCAGAGGTAACATGGCTGCGGCACCGGTAGCATATGCCGCATTAGGAGTATGGTTGCAACGGTAAAAGCGTGGTATTTTAAATAAGCTTGTTTCTATAAACCATTTTAACTATGAGTTGGGATCAGATGGAATGTTTGCAGCAGGAGGCGAGCATTGAGAGTTCTGCATGGAGTAAATGTGGCTTATTAACCCAGGAAGCACTTTCTATGAAGCCCAAGTGATAGATATCAGATCCGATCCCAGCTCATGATTAGGTGGTATTTTAAAAACTAACGCTCCGGTGCTTCCCGTAAACGTCCTCATGTCTGTCTGGAGTACGGCAGCAGGCATGGCAAGCTTGGCTCAGAGAAGATGCGGGCGATGGCGTTACTGATGCCCATTCAGCAGACGGAGGTCACGTGCACCAAGAATACCCAATACCCTAAAGAGTCTACCTGCGAGGTTTCCATGGTCTTGACTGCACCTTCTATGCAGATTGGCTGAAGAACAGAATGAATCCTGGGAAGGAGCCCAGCATCGTCCTGAGTGAGTGCTGCTGCTAGAACATGAACCTGGGACTATGGTGCCACAGATAGAACAAACCCCGTCCACATCTGTAATCATTCACCCCTCTGACCCTTCCTCTTTGTATGAGGGCCCGGTTTCCGAACATTGTATTATTTATATTTCAATGTCCGGATGAAAGCCCCTGTAACAGTGACCCCCAAAGTGCTAAATCATGTAGAGCCACCCGTTTCACCTTTCCCATGGTGGTGTCCCTTATTGTGCAGCTGGATCATTGGAATCCCCAAATCTCGTGCTTATATATTAATAATTCAGTGTTGAACGCAGGCAAAAATGCAACCCTTCCTTCTCTATCACACCCTGTTATTCTCTGTCTCACCCTTGCTTCTCTATCACACCCTGCCATTCTGTCTCTCACCCTTCCTTCTCTATTACACCCTGCCATTCTGTCTCATCCTTCCTTCTCTATCATACCCTACCATTCTCTGTTATTCTCTGTCTAACCCTTGCTTCTCTATCACACCCTGCCATTCTCTGCCTCACTCTTGCTTCTCTATCACACCCTGCCATTCTCGTTCTCCCCCTCGCTTCTCTATCACACCACGCCATTCTGTCTCACAATTCCTTCTCTTTAATACCCTGCTATTCTTTATCATTCTCTGTTTCACCCTCACGTCTTTATCACACCCTTCCATTCTCTGTCTCGCCCTTGCTTCTCTATCACACCCTACCATTCTCTGTCTCACCCTTCCTTCTCTATCACACCCTGCCATTCCCTGCCTCACCCTTGCTTCTCTATCGCACCCTGCCATTCTGTCTCACCCTTCCTTCTCTGTCATACCCTGCTATTCAATGTCATTCTCTGTCTCACGCTTGCTTCTCTATCACACTCTGCCATTCTCTGTCTCGCCCTTGCTTCTCTATCACACCCTATCATTCTCTGTCTCACTTTTCCTTCTCCATCACACTCTGCCATTCCCTGCCTCACCCTTGCTTCTCTATCACACCCTGCCATTCTGTCTCACCCTTCCTTCTCTATCATACCCTTCCATTCTCTGTCATTCCCTGTCTCACCCTTGCTTTTCTATCACGCCCTGCCATTCTCTCTCTCACACTCGCTTCCCTATCACACCCTGCCATTCTCTGTCTCACCCTCGCTTCTCTATCACACCCTGCCATTCTCTATCTCACACTTGCTTCTCTATCACACCATGCCATTCTCTGTCTCACCCTTCTTTCTCTATCACACCCTGCCATTCTAAGTCTCACCCTTGCTTCTCTATCACACCCTGCCATTCTGTCTCACCCTTCCTTCTCTATCATACCCTACCACTCTGTCATTCTCTGTCTCACCCTTGCTTCTCTATCCCACCCTGCCATTCTCTGTCTCACCCTCGCTTCTCTATCACACTCTGACATTCTGTATCTCACCCTTGCTACTCTATCACACCCTGCCATTCGCTGTCTCACCCTTGCTTCTCTATGACACCCTGCCATTCTCTGTCTCACCCTTGCTTCTCTATCCCACGCTACCATTCTCTGTCTCACCCTTCCTTCTCTATCACACCATGCCATTCTCTGTCTCACCCTTGCTTCTCTATCACACCCTGCCATTCTGTCTCACCCTTCCTTCTCTATCATACCCTACCGCTCTGTCATTCTCTGTCTCACCCTTGCTTCTCTATCACATGCTGCCATACTCTGTCTCACCCTTGCTTTTCTATCACACCCTGCCATTCTCTGTCTCACCCTTGCTTCTCTATCACACCCTGCCATTCTGTCTCACCCTTGCTTCTCTATCACACCCTGCCATTCTGTCTCACCCTTCCTTCTCTATCATACCCTGCCATTCTCTGTCATTCTCTGTTTCATCCTTGCTTCTCTAACCCCTTGGTGCACCCCTCATGTTAATATGAAAACAGTACTAAGTGTCAATCGTCCGTGCATTACGAAGTCTTTGCCAAACCAGTATCCATGATCGATGATTGCTGAGTTGTACAGTCAGTTGCTCGAGCTACGCGCACCAAGCGGAGTATCTGATGAGTACCTCTTTGCCTGTCGTGCTCTTCCTGCTGGACTTTACTGCTTGGATAGCAACGTGGATATATTGTCCTGGTATTGCATCTCACGATTAACAGAAACTGGGGGGAAAAAAACATTTTTTTTGGTTAAGCCCCGCCCCTTTTTGGTGCGAAGACGTAAAATCAGGCAACCGCACGCAACAGCACGCGCGCACCAAGCGGAGAACCTGCTGAGTACCTCTTTGCCTCGTAGCCAAGGAGGCAAGGTGCTGAGGTGCTATTAGGTTACTCAGTACATTAAACATGGATCACGCAGTACGGTCTTTGAAGACTGATATGCCAGTGGGTTTACTTCCCTTAGAGGCTAACAATGTAAAGAGTGTAGCTTTCGCAGCGAAGAGGGAACGAACGGTAAGCCTTCCATGTTCCACCCCAATAGCTTGTGCTGTTCGAAAACAGTGCAAGCAATCATTAAACCCAGTAAGATCTACTGATATTCGCTCATTTTGTAAAGAGCGTGCTGTTAACCAAATACATGGTATGGAAACTTTAAAACAGATTTTACCATTCCATAATGGACCTTCCTCTGCTGCTGTGACTAGATCCATTGCATGTAGATCACGTATGCTACCTCTAGTAAAAAAAATGGCTTTAGCAAAACAAACCCAACCCGAAATGGAATTGTCATTTGAGTCATGGCCAAATGCCAATTATTGGAAGGAGTCAGGAAATATTTCCTTAACTGATAGTATGATTCTAAACAATGTGCCATTGTCAGCGTTGACAGAAGAGGCACAACACCTCATAATTCCTGGACAGTCTGATGTAGCTATAATAGACTTGGATCTTGACCCCAATGGCTCTGGCTGTTCAGCGGAGATGCTCCCCGTTAATTTATCTGCATTACCGGTAATGTTCTCTGATGTCAGTCACAATGAGTCCAAACTGAATATTTCATTTATCCCTCCCACACCACGACAACCAGTACCACATTCAGAAACACTGCTTGGCAATGAGAGTATTGCTCCTTCAAATCTACCAAATGATAAATTGGTGGAATTAACGTTGCAAGCTATGAACATGGCTATACTTTCCTTGAGAAAATTGTTTGACTCATTAGATACTAAGTTAGTCCGCCAAAGTAATGAAATTGGTAAAATACTTACCTGGCAAAGCTTAAAAGCCGATGTCACGCGGGTCATAGATCAAATAACCCTGGGGCGTAACTCTGTAGCTTGCCAAACCATTGTCAAACCATTGTTGATGTAAACTCTATTATACAGATAATCGATAATCCAACCTTACACAAACAGTTTGAACCTGTCTCTGCGGTCCCATGTATTAGTAACATAATCTATGAATCCTCTGATTCCATCTCTACCTTTAAAAGATAGAGAGCAAGTGAAATTCCATACAGAGGTTGTCCTAGACAATTTTTACTCCAAATCAAATGGGAAAAACAAAAATAGAAAAAATGGCCCAAACTCAACGGCCCCAAAAATTAACCATCAAGAACCAACATATCTACATCCAATACGAAACCATTTTTCAAGGCAATGAATGTTCCCAAAAAACAAGTGGAAATTGCCTCTCAGGCTGTAACAAAAAAATATAGACAGCAATCTCAAGTCAAAGCTAACATAAATAAACCTTTGTTAGTGAAACATCCATGGCCCTATGGGCCTTTGGATGATTTGGTGAAGGAAGCCTCTGTGCAAAATGTTAAGGCACATATAATAATTGAGACTACCCCGGTGAAACACAATAAATTGTCACCTCCGATTGACCTTGAGAAAAGAAATGAAATGACATCCCTTGACCATCATCGCCAAGAAATACAGAAAGCTGTTGATGCATATATGGCAGGTCTCCCGGCTGTCATTCCTGTAGAAAAAACATACAGAAACATGTTAACTTCATCTGTTCCACCTCTGAGTAAACAGACCTGCACTCCATCTCAGCTAAAATCAGCTCCTAGTATGCAAACCTTGGGGGATTTAGGTCCCATCGTGAAACTTGGCTGCTTGCAGACAGTAGACTCTTGTGACAATGACTCTGCTCTTAGATGTAAGCCATTGCTTCTGTCTGGCAATGCAGTTGATGACACATGTGGCCCACTGTCCCATAAGTCCTCAATTCCCATGTCAAGCTCTAGTCGCCCTCTGCCCCTGTCTGAGCTGCCAGCGGAAATGCTACGACGGATTGAGATGGCTTTACTCACAATTGAAGGTAACGGGCAAGCATTAATACCATCCTTTGATGTTAAAACCCAAGCCCCATTAGCTACAAAAATTACAAAGATCTTATCTTTAAAATGTCCAGCACCCTACTCATTGCTTCTAGCGTGTTGCCCAATGCCTTATCCGCAATTTAAGCTAAATCGCAGTTCTGTTATGGAAATATTCTCTGATATTCCACGGCTTGATGACATTAGTTTTCCCAACATTGAGCTGGTGGAATTTATGAATGATAAATCGTTAGCTGCGGTAAGACTATGGATGAAGTCGACAGACATTCAGAATTTAATTTGGGCGGCCAAAAATGATCTATTTGATCTCAACTGAGATGGATTAAAATTCAAATACCAATTCTGGTGGCTTGATAGTGCCCCTTGTTGCCCCAACATCTAAAATCCATCAGATAGTGAAGGTGATTCCCCAAGATTCTAAAAAATGTCAATGTATATGTGGTAACACTCAACATTAACTAGAAGTAGTGAGTGAGCACTTGGAAATATCTCTTCTAAGCTGGAACACAAGAGGATTCAATCACTTTTTAAATAGTGATCAAAGCCAAATTGGAAAATTCTACATAGTACTATTCCAGGAGACATGGCTTTCTACACCTCCATCTTGGGACAATCACGATGTATTTCTCAATCGTGCAATAAAATCTCCACAAGGTAGGTCCTCTTCTGGGTTGCTGTCAGCCATAAAAACCGATAGAGGGCTGAAAGCTGAATATTGGGCTGCCCCAAACAAATTCATGTTAATGATCAAGGTGAAGTTGAAATTAATGGTGAGCGCTGTAATTAATGTGTATTGGAATCCAGCAGGAATAACTGATGACTGTTTCATTGATGATATAAATGCCTTGTTTGACATAGTAGCATGTGATAAACTGGTAACTCAGACCATCATAGCTGGTGACCTGAATCTCAATTGCTTAAAAGTTAACAATGTAAATGATAAAGGCAGATTTCACCGTTGGTCCCTGTTGACTAAGTCTCGTAATATGCATATGTTGAATGGTGTTATTCAGTCTGATATTCCTCCACACATGACATGGAATAGAGGCCCAAGTGCAGCCATATTAGACTACCTATATGTGAATGGGAATCTGCTTCCTAGAGTTATTGATTTTTGTGTTACCAAAACTGACCTGAGTGACCACAATATCCTTAAAATTAAATGGAGTAGTACTTAACCAAATTTAATAAATCCAAGAGTGAATTGTTAGAACTACATGATTGTTAACCCTGGGCTAAATCGTCTCTGATGGTCAGAGAACACATTATGTCATTTTGATACCTTTTTAGCTAACTCCTTGAGACACAGTTCTATTAACTTGGGTACAGCGGGAATTGAATTTAGTGATACCATGCAACTCTGCTTGCAAGAAACATGGCTTTAAAAAAAACACAAAATCACTGCCACTCATTTGATCATGAGTTCCAAACAAGAAAAACAACGTTTGGGCACATTTGAGAGCAGCTTCACTTTACCCTTCTGGAATTAAAGTTACTCTTATAAAAATATTAAGAAACAAATTTAAAAATTTGATAAAAAATTATAACGCTCAGCTATATCACCATGATGGTGCAATAATGTTATCAGCTATTGCCAATAAGAACACCGCCAAAACATTGTCCATCATAAATCAATCAACTTCTGGATCACAATTAGCCATTCAGCTAAGTAATGTAACCGAAGAAAAATTGATTACTTATTTCACTGAGCTTTATTCGATGCCCAAAGACACTAGGTCTCTAACATTACTTGAAAGTCCAAGGAATTTTTGCCCGTCGTTTGAAATGGATGATATGTTATTCTTCATCAATAAAGCTAGCAATTCAAAAGCTGTCAGTCCTGACAGTCTGTCAAATTATCTTCTCCAACAACACCCAGAGCACTGGGCTTCTATTTTATTTAAAATGTATTCAAGTATATATTTATTACAATGTTTATCAAAAACATGGACTACTTCCATAACATTCATTACCTGTATATAAGAAAGGTGACCACAAGAGCCCGGCTAGCTATAGACCAATCTCTCTGCTAGACGTACCAGGAAAGATCTACTGTCGCATTATACTGAGAGAACTAAATATTTGGTAAAAAAAAATAACCTCATAGACCCTTTTCAAGCCGAATTTATAACTGGCACTATTACGAACATTTTGATTCTTAATACAATCAAGGCTCAAGCTGCTGCTCAGAAACAAACGCTATATTTAGCTGTCATCGATTTTAGAGCGGCGTTTGATTCTATTGATCGCAATCTATTATTCTGTAAATTATGAGCTCATCATTGTCCTCCATCTTTACTTACATTAATTATGCTTTTTCATTCTGATACATTGATGCAAGTCTGCTTAACACTTGATGGTAAACTTTCCTCTTCAATTCCTACTAAAAAGGGCCTTAAACAAGGCTGTACCTTGGCTGCTTTCTTGTTTAACTTTTTCATCCTCGATTTGGGCTTAATCTTTACAGATATCATGAGTGACCCTCCAAAGTTGAATATGCAAAAAAATACATAATTTACTTAATGCAGATGATTTGGTGTTGCTCTCATAAACACCAGTTTGTTTAAAAAACATGTTACATGCACTTGCTTGTTATGCTCAGTCTAATAATCTGGTGATAAATACTGAAAAAACACAGATAGTAGTATGTATAAATAAATCCAACCATAGAGGTACCCGTTATATGTGTGTGTTACAGCAAAATGAACTAAAAACTGATCCTCAATACAACTATTTAGGAGTGTCATTCACCAATTATATCAAAAGGGATCTCTATGAGCTGGAAATAAAAAGCAAACTACAAGGCCTTTCTTCACAAGCTAAATTGCTTGCTTACAAATTTGGTAAATTTTCTAGCATGCATATAATGCTATTCTACCAACAAAAAGTCATTCCAAGCCTACTATATGGCGTGGAAGCCTCGCTCCCAAGGAAGCGGAATTTCTGGGACCTACAAGAAGCAAAGTTTTGGAGACACTCTTTAATATTACCATCGTGCACACCATTGCCCTTAATACGTTTTGAATTAGGGTCTTTGTCAATGTACTCCCAAGTCCTTTGGAAAATGGCTGCACTACTGAGGAAATGTTTATTAAATCTAAACACACAGAATATGCTTGGTATAATAGCAGTACATCTTTTGAAATCAGACAAGGTGTTCCCAGCCAGCGGGCATAAATTTATATTGAATGCCCTAGCCTCAGTGACAGTAGATTTGCTGTTAAGTAATCCAGGTCGAGCAAAGATCAAAATGTTCCAATTTGACTGGATTTGTAACAATTCATTGTGCACTACATATAAAGATTTTGATGTTGCTATTTTTAGACATAAGAAATTTAGAACTATGGCAGATTATCTGATCAAGAGCCCTTCTCCTCATATACATAGGCAATACATGATATTTCATCTCAATCTCTTGTATATTCAGGAATTATTGAATAGGCAAAAACAAATAAATATATATCAGAATTTCTGTTGATATTGTCTAGATCTCTCCCAAACTGAGTCCTTGCAACATCTTATTGTTGATTGTGCACTGCTAGTAACTATGTGACAGAGGTTCTTCAGAGACTTCATGGTTTGGTCTAGCCCTGTAGACTCTAATGTCATCTGGAAAGCCATATTTTCAAGTCCTAGGATGGGAGTGAAAGTAGCTCTAGTGCATTTTTTAGAAGCAACTATTCCGGACTATCAGGGGGATACGCCTGATATGTCATAAATATTGAGACCAGAAAATGTTGTATGTTACTAACTGTAGTGATTTCTGTTTAATCATCAATTATTCATTAATTGATCGTGAATTTATCTCTGATGTGAAATTGGAGGTATCTCCTTTATCATTTATCATTTAAGGACCATTGTGGATGTTGCATTGTGGATGTTGCATTTTTATTCTTGTGTTCGCACATCTTTTTAACCTTGTATGGATGTTGTACATATATGGGAATTTTATTTTATATGTTTTATTTTTGATTCTGTATTTGCAGGATATTGTTTAGTTCTGTGTATTATAGTACCCTGAAATTAAATTTATAGAGCTGCATTGCAATGTTAATTGATGTGTTTATATTTTATATTTGCTGAAAAAATGTTATGCTTGATATTTGAAAAGTTGATTTTCAACTAACCAAATAAGAAAAAAATGTATATATATATATATATATATATATATATATATATATATATATATATTCTTAATATTGCATCTTCCAGGAGCAAACAACCTGGTCAGGAAATAGAAAAGTCATACGTTCAGAGCCATCCTCAAGACGTATTTGGGCACACTTTGACTATACGTTCATGCCAATCTGCCCTTTTAAAGCAAGTTCTGCATTCCAACACTTTGTAGATGATGCATTATACAGTGGTGCCACCCCCCCTATCGTTAAGTTATTGATGACGGTGTACATAGACTCTCCCCAAAATTGTATTGCTAATTACTTTTGTCTTGATTCATGGATTTGGATACATTTTCCAAAAACGGTTTGTCCTGAGACACCCCAAACTGGAAATGCTGGGAAATTATTTGCAAAAGATGAAAAGGTTATTCCGAAAATTAAAAACGCTGTTTTCGGCCCATTCCTATTCATTTTATAACCAAACCCTTGAAATTCAGCGTGTGTGGGAAGTAATGACCATCTTGTTTTGGCGTGCTGCCTGTTGCAAAGCCCATGTGAACATGATATTGCAGAAGAGATTCTTAATGAAATACATAATTACACAATGGGGGCTCCAGAACGGGGAGGTGTTTGGCCAGTTACGGTGAGATACCCTGTGGTTCACTGAGCAAGACCCAGAGAAGGGGAACACCTTAGAAGATGGTTAGAGCGCACCGTTGGAATCCAGCACCATCAGTTAGGGTGCAACACCTTGCTAGAAAGATGATCTAGAGGATTTCACAGATGGCTTGGAACGGTGTATGCCACCAGGAGAAGTTGAGGACGTGGCAATGACGGCGAGCTGCTGCAGTGACATGGGTGAGCCAGAAGACCAGTGACAGCCCAAGCAATCCCTTCATCAGTGGGGAGAACTCAGGAGTGAACCAACGGGTGGAGAAAAGGAAGACTTGCCCCTCATCCACCCATATGCTATGGTAGTGCCTGGTTTGGATAAGATAACCTAATCTCCCCAAGAAAGGGAGCACCGGGCCAGCATCAAGAAGGAAAGAAAGACCTGGATCTGCATCACTGAACCCTGGCACTGAGGTACTGAGGGTCAACTTGATGGGTCAGAGATGAGGCACGAGTGCCTGTCCCAGGGAGAACAGTGGGAATGACCCTGTGGGAGACTGAAAGTTCACCAGTAGGAGATCCATCTGAGATCCGGAAGGGCCCAATATCCTGGGGGAAAGACCACTCATGGGGAAACACTGAGATAGAGACCGGGCTACTCTCCCTGACACAGGAGGATCTCTCTGAGGGGGAGGAAGGGGCCTCTACGGAGGACATAAACCAACTCAGGGTACTCCTCTTACAGCAATGGCCTGGAGAAGAGGACTATGACCCCCAGAGAAAAGTGAAGGCAAGGCAGAAGAAATGCTGTGTCTGGTCTGTCGAAAGAGGGTTCATTTGAAGATCTATGCCCGACTCCCAGGTACCAGGATTTTGACATTTTGAAACCAATACCAAAGGGGAGGATCAAGGGAAGAACTCTCAATGGATGTTTCCACCATCAACAGTTATACACCTGAGGAGGTGATCTGTTGCAAGAGATCTTCTGAGTGCCAGCCCAGAACCATGGACAGATTGTCTGGGCCCTGTTGAACTCTGTCGGTAACTATAATGCCATACTCCCAAAACATTTATCTCTGCACATCCCCCGGGCCAGGAACCCTATGGTCAATTGTTTTATCCACAGAGATTGGGTGACATACAACATGATAAGGGTTCCAAGGCATGATTTGGAACACCAAAGTCCTTATACTCTTGAACCTCCCATGGGATCTGGAATTAGGCAGTAGGTTCCCCAGGTTCAGGGAATGGATGGAATCCTTGTGCCACCAGGATCAAGACCATAAGTCCCTCATCATAACCCTGCAGTTGAACCACGCATGCTATACCTGAGGGAAAAGGAAGCATATCTCCTAACATTGCCCCAACAGAAGTCCAGGTCAAGTTCCACAGGGTAAGCAGGAGCAGAAAATCCTGGGTGGAGCAAAAATACTGAACAACATCTGGGCCAAGGTAGCTAGATGGCGAAAACAGGACGGGGCTCAGGAGAAAGGGTGGAGGTATACAACAGGTCAGGGTCATGCCCGTATTGGGGGGCACAGGGACCCATCCCAGAATTGGGAAGAGGGAGTTGTGGGGGGGGGGTGGTCCAGTCCTCGTTGTCCCCTCATTTGCAATATATTTTACCAAAATGACTGCTGTCTGTCACATGGTGCCTCATGATGCCTCCCAGAACTTTTATTTCCATTGCTCATTTTCTTCTTTTTTAGAACCATGACTCCCAGACTGCAACTGCCAGCAACCAAGGAAACCCATACCAGAGCCAGGAGAACAGAGCCAAGAACAGCCAGGCAATAGACTGGGAGTGTCTTTGCCAAACAGAAATGCCAACCCGAGACGGTTCCAGGAGAATGGTGGGGCGACAGAAAATGAACTAGGACTGCAGGGGGACACGAGAGATACAGAAACTCTTCCCAAACTGAATTCACAAAAAACCTCACCAGCACCCGAGGAGACCCAGAGGGAAAACAAGCAGCTTGGGCCGCTTGTTGCTCTCACAGCATCAGAGGCTGCAGCCAAAACTGTACTGGAATAGGGGTACAGGCTTAGAGGGATTTGAAGCCTTTCAACTATGTAACCCAGACCCTGGGGAAACGACTGGCACAGATTGGTTCCTACAGTCAGGTCAGCTGAGTGCTGTAGCCAGTGGAACGGGGAGGTGGTGAGAGAAACAGCAGTGCGGTTTGTAAGTGTGAGGTTGGGAGGTATGAAGGTGGACTGAGAGACCAGGCGGAGGAACGGAGTGCTGGAGAGTTTGTGGGAGAATTTAAACTGAGCACAGTTGAGGTATTTGAACCCGCTGTGTGTGAGTATGTGTTCAGTGGAGTGTGAGGAAGGCGACTGTGTAAAAGGTGGGTGAGAGAGGAAGAAAGATAGAAGTAGAGGGAGAGAAAGTGTAGATAGAATTAGAGTGAGAGCGATAGAGATAGAACACGGTAGTTGGGGTGGAGTGAGTGCATGGTAGTTTTGGGATTCGAAGTGTGGGGGGCCTGAAGCAGAAAGGGGGTGATGTTAGTGGTAGGAGAAAGATGAAGAGTGTGGTGAGGCGTGGATGGAGAAGAGGGTGCAGGGAGAGGTGAGTAGAGGGGTGCAGTGAGAGGTGAGAAGAGGGATGCAGTGAGAGGCGCAAAGGGGGCTGGGTCAGAGGTGAGGAGAGTGATGTAATGAAAGGTGCAGCGAGGGGTTTAGTGACAGGTAACGAGATAGAGATGCCAAAGGTGAGAGAAGAAAGAGAGGATGTGTGAAGTCTGGAGGGAGTACACAGCAAGAGGAGATGGTGGGAGAAAGTAAGATCAGGGAACAGAGTTAAAGGGGGTGATTGAGGGTGAGACTGGACCAGAGCATCTGAGATTGGAACTTTTCCCATCAAGCACAAGGACCATCCTGGGGAGTGTCAGGGTAAGGCCTCTCTAGAAAATCCCAGACAGAGTCAGACAGAAAAGGCTGTGTTCTTTGGGCCCTCACTGCCAGCTAGCATTAGATAGTAGCTGTTACCTATCGCTAGCGGGGGAAACCGTGGATTTAGGGATGCCTGGACTAGAGAGGGAAAGCTCACAAGAGACAAGGGAGGGATGCCCATTAGTGTACCCCCCAGACCTTTTCCAGCCAGCTGCAATATATTTATTAATTTATATGTTAAACAATCTGGTCATATTTTGACCAAACAACACACATAGCAGAACTGGTTTGAGAAAAATAAACCCCATTTCAGTGAATTATTAGGGCGACCTGCGACAGCTTGCATCCTTTTTTTAACGGAGCCTCAATTTCACCCGACAGCAAGCATGGGTTCCGATCGGAGGGACACATGCATGATCCATCATTCTAGCATGATTGGGCCCGAATTACCGGATCACTGTCACTTTAGAGCCTCGGCTGCCTAAATGAAAGTCTCTCAGACTGCTGAGAAGCAGCAAGCAGTGCCATTTTCATTTTAAAACTTCAAGCCCGGCCCCATTGTAAGGGGGAGCATGTGCCAGAATGGCCCTTTACCTGAGCTGGCAAAGATCACCACACTGGCCAACAATTTAGGAAAGCCGCCATGATTATATTAATGGTGTGTGCAAAATGACTTTCATAAACAAAGCTAACCTGGGCTGCACTCACAAACATTTCCACTGGAGCAAATCAGGTGACGCTGTGAGCATTTCAGATTTGCATCTGCTACCTAATGCATCTATCACACATCCTAGGACTGGGGCATCCGCGAGAAGCCTTTGAGCACATCTTTGTGATGCACATTTGCACTTGAGCACTTCACACATGCTCCACCCATCACTACATGTGTCCCAGGTTGAGGGTCTGCAAATCAGGTGTAAGGTAACAGGTGCAAATCTGAGATGCCCGCGAGTTTGAGTTTAGAATTGAGGACGTTCAAGGCAGTACTGGCCAGCAAGTTTTCCAGGGAACAGCAAAGCACTCGGCTATTTAGTTCCCAGTCTGCAGTGATAGGCACTATTGTCCACTGTCTGCTGCTTTGGCCTCGAGAATTCGGTGGCCCGCGGCTTCCTAAACCACGAGTGAGCCGGTGGCTGTGGTCTTTATTCCCCGGCGAGGTCTTTGTCACTTCATTGGCACATCTTTTAATCCCTGAAGAGTGGAAAAGTACAGGGTTCTTGCCATGCCACGTGGCGTTCTCGGCAGCAGCCTGTCAGCCCTCCCTGTCTTGACAGGTGTCACGCTGACAGAACACGCTCTCTCCTTGAGAGCTGCTTGTTCAGCGTTTTGACAATCAGGCGTGTCGAAAGTTCCTCTCAGTTGTCACTTCCCGAACTTTCTCTTGATTTCCTGATATATGGATATTAGATTCACTCTGAGATGCAAAGCAGACGTTTTCAGTTAGAATGAAAGCTCTTTCTTTCGAATAGATAGTGGGTCCTATTTCATAAACGGTCTGCTGGCTTGTGAACCCGACCAGCCGGGCTCTAATCCGAACTGGATATTTGTCCACAAATAGATCATGTGACTCCGAGCAAATAACCTTGTCACCTGTAACCCAAAATGAAAATCTGTATAATGCCCATCCATAAAAAAAAAACCTTCAGAGTGTGTCATCTAGTTCTGTTCCAAGTCCATGCTATGCTGCCACTCACTCCTATCCTACCTTCTTTCTGTTATGGGGTCGCAATGAAACACCATGCTGGTTAAGCATACATGCATGTTCTCTAGAAAAGCACAGTGCAACTTCTTGTAGCTAGGTATGCTCTATACAAGGGGTCAGCAACCTTAGGCTCTCCAGATGTTTTGGACTTCAATTCCCATCAGCCCTGGCAGGCATGGCCAATGGTTAGGGATCATGGGAAGTGTAGTCCAAAACATATGGAGTACCACAGGTTGCAGATCCTTACACATCTCTCTCTCTCTCTCTCTCTCTCTCTCTCTCTCTCTCTCTCGCTCTCTCTCGCTCTCTCTCTCTTTCTCTCTCTCTCTCTGTCTCTCTCTGTCTCTCTCTCTCTAGGCAAGCTTAAAATGCAGGAACAAACGCATCATCTTGAAATATTAGACTCAAAATTGTCGTTTTGCCTGATAAGTACATAATCCACAGTACCATCAAATAGCCATCCCTCGAAGTTCAACTCTGCCTCAGAGCCAACCAGCAATGAATTGTGGGTATGCAAATTATCTCAAAGGCATGCATTTAGCGCCATACAATTGCCTTTGTCTTACATGACAGGGATCTGTGTAATTACAGAGAAATAAAATACTAAATTCAAAAATGCAGAATTCTTTTTTTCTCTTCGCGCAATTATATGGAGGGGAGACCGCCTCCCCCCTCATAATCTCCTCACATAATTAACTACCCTAGCCCACCCCCCACATATAATTGCTGTGAAATCGGAAAAATAAACTTCGGCATTTTTCGCTTTGGGTATTTTAGTCCGCTTAGTAATTGGCTGATACCTATGACAGCACCATTTGATAGATAGTCTTATCAACGGACACAGAGAACTCTCAAGGACGCAGACAAGCGCGTGTGTGTTTCACTCCCAGTCGGGATCTTCAGTGTGGTGCAGTATGACATCGAATTGAGCATTGGCCAGGAGTGGACTGGGAACCAAAAGAGGCCCTGGAAATCATTTTCAAAGTGGCCCCATATTACACATTTTCAGCAAGCCCCACCCTTTTCCTATGAGAAAATGTGGAGATAAAATAGGTTACCACACAAAAGAGGCCCAAGGTCGCAGGGGCCTACTGGGATATCCACCCCTGGCACTTGGGTATGTTTAGCAAATACTGTTAATTTTATGGTTAATTTATACCTGAAATGCATTGCTCTGTGGCTCTGAACAGGAGGTGAACATCCAAGCATTGCTACTGGGTGGGGCTGTCGGATATGCTTTGTTAGCTGAAATGGTCTATTTCTCTCTCTCTCTTGCGCGCGCGCGCACACACACACACACACACACACACACACACACACACACACACACACACACACTCTATGACTAACATACATACATACTCACACATTCACACACAAACACACACACACACACACACACACTCTATGACTAACATACATACATACTCACACATTCACACACAAACACACACACACACACACACGACAGCAAATCAGAAAGTCTGCAGACATTCTTCAAAGGTTCTATCCATTGGAAAAGTTATTTGAACTTCACTAATCACGTTAGGCTATAATATATATACATGTACCACTATATAGCTTTATATATAAATATATAAATATATACTTTATAACATAATAGACATATCATTTACAGTTCAGAACTATGTTGTAATAAACAAGTTATGCCATCAGAAAACAGACACTGTTTCCCTCGTCTCTCCAGTCAAAGCTGACCTTGCTTAACATTTTTCTTAGGTCTGCCTTCCAACCTCGCCCAACGACCATTCCTGCCCCTCGCTTGATGGTTATCCCTGCCCCAAGACTCACCACCACTTGAGGATAGCTCAGGGGCAATGCGTGTGTCTTGGAAGCAGCATTATAATTATCATTATATCCACTATTACTCCTCTATCAACATAGACGGCCCACTAATCCCAGTACTGAAGCAAGTGAAAGCTTTAGGCGTATACCTCGACGCTAATCTCACCATGACCAAACATATCAACACGCTATCCTCATCCACGGCCTATACGTCCAAGTTTATCGCTTTTAGTTGACAATTTCTGACCCCCACCACCTGCCTCACCTTGGCAAGAGCCTTGGTGCTATCCAAACTGGATTTCTGCAATGTGCTATTGCTAGGAAATTCCATCTCCAACCTCACTAAACTGCAGCTCATGCAAAATAAAGTATTAAGGACAGCATTAGGGATAGAAATGTTTGATCACATCTCTAAGACTAGGAAGGATGCCCACTGGTTACCTATCAAAGCTAGAATTATCTGTAAAACACTTTGCATCACCCACAAATGTCTTGCCAAAAAAGCACCAATCTACCTCAACAATGCACTAGAGAAAAAAGAATCCACAAGTACGCTGAGATCTAATGACAACCTACTCTTAGTGCCCCCTCGTTACAAAACTACCAACGTGGGGGACAGCAGCTTCATTGTGATAGCCCCCAAACATTGGAACACCCTCCCCCTCAACATAAAAAAAGAGACTTCCCTCCCTGGCTTTAAGAAGAGGCTTAAAAACTGGTTATTTAACCAATACTAGCACATCGTTTTTCTAATCTATGTTAGCCTTGACCACCGACTGAATTTGCAAAAAAACGCCCTTGAATGGTTGTTATGCTTTCTTGTTTCCTAGTTCTGTACTCTGTATTTGTACACACAATATATGATTAATGCCTGATACTCCAGCCTCTGGGAATGTAACAAATAAATAAAATCCAACTCACCCCAGGGCATCTCCTCGCCGCAATGCCTGCCATTGGTTCGATGTCCATTCCTACCCCAGCGTCTCATCTCAGCCCAGGAGTGGGCTTGGGGGGAAGACTGAGATGGGCCGCATGTGAGGACAAGGATGTCCCCAGAGTTGGAAGAAGGAAGGGCTTCAGGTGCAGAGGAAGCTTTTGGTCTCAGTTGATGCGTGAGGGCGGTTTTGGGGTGAAAAGTGGGGACAGCAGAAGAACATTTGTGAAGGTTTCCCTTGGCTCTTGTCTACACTGTAATGATGCCAGGGGTGAAAGTATTGAACATGACTAGATCCTATGATGGGGATCATGATCCCGACACCCATAATGCAGGAATCACTCATCGTGTTGCATTTGAATGCATCATGCTGCTTAAATTTAACTTACATACAATACCAACTCACAAGTACAAAATTGCACTTTTTGTGATTAAAAACTAAATAGGGTTTGTAAATCAAAATACTGACTGCAGTTGTGGTACATAGTCTCTGAATCTTTGTGCTCACAGTGACTTCCAGAGGGGTCCATATAGACGTGAACTTCCGTACATCCATGTTGAATTCAATGTACTACATCACCTTTGGAGTTTTTGTCTGTGATTGGTCCATTCATGGTCAGATGTCAAGATGCCATAATCTCACAATGGCCTAGATTAATTCTCAATCACCGCCCATACAAAAGGAGAGTATTATGCAGACGTGGAGACCATGGGCAAGGAAAACACTGCACACGTTACCTTTCAATACATCGTGCTATTGAAATCTACCTTACATGTAAAAGCATCACACAAGCAGAAAATGGCATTGTTTACTTCGTTAATAACTTAAATAATGAAACACTGATTGCAGTTTTCTGGCACATAGTCTACACCTGTGGACCCCTTGAAAGTCACAGTGAGCAAATAGCCCACAGTCATAAGCACTGTTTTAAGCATGCACTAAATAATGATCATTGCAGCTCTTTTGAACACATCATTGTAAGTCTATAAACCTCATACATGTATTTACATCGTTAGTAACAGTGGCTTTTATGGAGCATCAGGTTAAGGGTCTTGACCATCATGATAACATTGATTGAAGCGAGGGTCTGGACTCGTAAAAAGTTCTAAGGCATGTTGGCATTTGTTAGTAGTGGGAGACAATATACTGCAACAGATGTCTAATGTTAGTTGGGAGTCTATTTGGTGGGCATCATGGTGAGGTCACATATCTGGTACATCAAGAGAATACCTTGCAGGGACACAGGGTTACACTGGCAGTCATTTTCCAATGGCGAGAGTGAGGGGGCAAGGACAGATTTGTGCAGATGGATGAGCTACAGTGCTTGGCTCAAGCCGGTTCACACACAGGGCAGTGATCTCAGAGGAGGAGTGAGATGTTGCATTTGTTCTTTGTTGCATTTACCTCCGGCTTCAGCGTGAGAATGGAGCTGCAGAGTTTTCCAGACATGGCGAGAGAAAAGGTGGGGGCTATGTGTGCTGTGAGTGTGGCGCTGCAAAGGGGAGAGAAGCCTTTTCGTATTATCGTAGTGAGGCCTAGTTACCAAGATGGAGTCAAGGGAGTACAACATGGATGCCCTGTGTCCTATGCAATGGCCCCATCTATGCGAGTGCCAACCGATGCTGACATTACATAAGGGCTATCCAGCTGAACATGTTGTCAAACCAGGTGGTTGGTTCTACTCCCCCTTCTTTCGACATCCTTTCCCCCAAGCTGTGTAATGCTGATATGACATGGGAAAGTGTTCCATTATCTGCATCTTCAGATGGCAGAAATGTGCAACATGCACTCCCGATTTTTCAGCAAACACCGCAGTCTATCGCCGTGAGGAGATCTAGGACGTACAGGTTCCGCATTGTCATTAGGCGCAAGGCTCGAAGCTCCACTTTTATCACTTTGAATCCTTCTTC
Source organism: Ambystoma mexicanum (assembly GCF_040938575.1). NCBI lineage: Eukaryota > Metazoa > Chordata > Amphibia > Caudata > Ambystomatidae > Ambystoma > Ambystoma mexicanum. The sequence goes on along the minus strand of NC_090923.1, from coordinate 1,022,236,636 downwards.
AGTGTCGTTGGCGAGTTGGATCAGCTCCCAGCGCACTATCTGCAACCACTTGGCATTAGTTCGAGCTTGGAATCCTGGTGTTAGGAGCAAAGCAAAGAATGTATCTGCACAGTTGAAGAGTTTATACTTCTGTGGGATTGCGGCAATGAGTTTGGCAATGTGCTGGGACCATAGGGGGGTGCATGTTTCTTTTATCCATTGAAAGTTCTCTTCAGTCAGTCCTCTGAGTGCCTCAGCTTTGCACTCGATTGTTTCGTCATGCCATTTATTTTCTGTGAATCTCGTTCCTTTTATGATGAAGAAGGGTTCTTTGATGCATATTACTCCTTGATGTCTGCTTGTGCATGTTCTCTCGTTCTGCAGTATCTCTATTGTAACTGTGTGTGTCTGGAAGGTGCTCCGATTCCTACACAATACAAGATGAATTAAACATTGGGCGCCTGACAAGGGGACCTCTTGTGGCACAGTATTTTGGGCGTCCCTGATGCGTGCGGTATGAGAGAGCAAACATAGCAGCTCTCATTCGTGGCTTGCTTTGCTGTGGCGCTCATGTCTGAGTACCATTTGTTTGACTGGTCGGGTGGCGGGGGTCTTCTATTTCATCTAATCCCAGGCCATGGTAGATGTCATATCTTTTTCCATCCGCCCCCCTTTTTCCTCTCCCCTTGCAATAGCTTCTAACCTTTCAGTAATGTATTGGGAACACCCCATACTGTGTCATTAACATTATTTACTGTGTGTCCAGCTAGCCGAGCTGGTGGTTCATGAGTAGCAGCAACATAAAATGAGGTAGGGTATCTGGTTGTCTGTGCCTTAATATTCGTTTTGGTTAGTTAATTTGACCAAAAATAGTCACCATCATAACCGTTTGTTTCATTGTTATCATACAGGCGTATTGCGGCAATGGGTAGGAGAGGGGCAGTTGTTGTGTCATTAAAGTGCATCATAGTGTAGGTTACATTAGAATCATTATCATTAGCAGAATAATTTTCTTTCCACATCGTTTTTATCCCTGTCCATATTAGTACCAATCCTTCTCATATCAGTCGTGCCCCGCTCCCCCCTTTGTTCATATCATGGACAAGACATAGGAGCGTATAGTACCATGCCATGAAGAATAGCATCACAGACAACAAGACCGCAAAATACTTTAAAGAACACTCAACATTACTATACTTATTGGCTCAATTGGCAATCCTATCGCTAACTAGCATTGAACCATTGGGCCTCATTCCGAGTAGGGCGGTAAGGGACACCGGGCACCGGTAAGGAGACTGGTGCCGGTAATCCCTTACCGCTCTACTACGAGGTCCCTTAGCCGGTCCCTCCTTTAACGCCTGGTCTGACCAGGCGTTATGGACGGGACCCGTTAAGGGACTTCAGAGCTAATGACGGTACTACAATTTGTGGTACCGTTATTAGCACCTTCCCCATTCCCATTGAGCCCTATTGGCTTTTTCAATGGGGACTTACCGGTCCCGCAAAGGTTGGACTACACTGGTAAGTCCCCATTGAACCACACCGGTGCCGGTACCGTTATTGGAGGCAGTCATGGCGCAAATAGCGCCATGACTACCTCCAATCTCGGAATGAAGCCCATTGTCTGTGAGCGTGTTCCTTTCGCCCATTGTTTTACCTGGAGGGGTGATATAAAATGGTTAAGTGATGAGCATATATTCATTATTTACATTGCATAGTTCAATACTGTTTGATATATTCTTCTTATTACGCATTTACATATTACTATACATTTTTAATAATAACGTTTTTGTTTTACTGATTGTGCACTTTACTTGCATTGGGCTGCTAACATCATTTCTGTATGTACACACTTTATGTTTCTTTTCAATTACTTTGGTAGAGAGTATGGGACATGCAAGCAAGTGATAGAAAGAAAAGATGAGAGAAAGAGTGAGAGAGAGAGAGAGCCATGCAAGCACATTCATGTGCACTGTTCCTGTTGCCCTTTTTGTGATTACGTGTCACTTTTATTCACTATTTCAGTGGCGCTTGCTGGCTCACACTGAGGGAGTGCTGTACCGCATGCTTTTCTCACATCTGAGAGATGCACCCAGTACTTCAGTCCCTTCACTTTAACTGCTGTCGGTGTACAATAGATGACCTCCTAGGGTCCATGAAACCTCTGCGAGTTCCACCGACGAACAAAACTCCTTACATACACATTATCTCCTGGCATTAATGGGCCACCTGGGCTGTCTGGGGCTGGTGTTACAGTGTCTGTCGCAGCATTCTCAGTAAAGGGTGGTGCAATTTGTTGCGCTATATTACGCACTGCGCACGTCAACTGGGTAAGATATTCCTTAAATTCTTCCCCCAACACTGTGGCAGCCCGGTGCACATTCAATGCTTTTCTTATCGGGGAGAGTGGCGTATGGATATGCCTGCCAGTTACAATTTCATGGGGCTTAAATGGTGGTCTTTGCTTGGTTGCGTTCTGAGTTGGAACAGTGCTAGGGGCAGGAAATACACCCAATTTTTCTTGCATGTGTTGCACAACTTTGACAATTTACTTTTGAGCAAGCCATTGATCTTTTTCAACATTCCGTTAGCCATTGGATGGTAAATAGAACACAGTTTGTGCTTTACCCCTAGAAGCGATGTCACTTCCTTGAAGAGGTCATTCACAAAATGTGTGCCGTATCCAATCTTATTACATCACAAATACCCCACCTTGAGAACACCTCCCGCACCAAAAACATGGCAGCACACTTCGCGTCCGGGTGGGGGCATGGTCCTGCCTCCACCCATCTTGAGAAAGGGCATACCACCACAATCAAGTATCTTGCCCCATTACACCTCTCCCCCATGTCCGCATAATCAATGTGGAGCTCTCTGAAGGGCCCCATGGGACGCGGTAAAGTTCCTCGCAATGTTCTTAGAGTCATTCCTGAATTGTATGTCTGGCATGTGGTGCATTCTATGGTGAATTTTGACAAATGCTCCTGCAGATTGGGAACAAACCAGTGCTTCTGTATGTCTGCTGCGATATGTTGTTTTGCTAAATGGGCCGGGAGGTGCAGCTGTTGGAATGCTACCTCTAATAATTCCACTGGCATCACTACCTTCCCAGTCACTTCCTGTCTCCAGATCAAATCTGTTGGTGATTGCTTACACCCTCGTTTGGCCCATAACCTTTGCTCTTCTATTGGGGCTCTCCTCTGTAACTCTATTATTTGTGTAATTGGTGAATGAATATACCCTTCTTCTAATGGTTGTGCGGTGGGGGTTTTGACAATGCATTCAATCGTTGGGGGTACATTGAGATACGAGGCGTCTTTTGCTGCTGCGTCTGCTGCCGTGTTTCCCAATGAGATTGCATCTGTGTTATTAGTATGGGCTTGGCATTTCACCACCGCCACTACTGATGGTTCTGCTAATGCTTCTATTAATTCATTTAGTAATGTTGCATGTTGAACTGGCGACCCATCTGCCCGTCGGAACCCTCTTTGTCGCCATTGTGATAGTCCTGAATGTACCGTTGTTGTGGCATAGGCTGAATCAGAATATATGGTCACTGCACATCCTTTTGCTGTATGCAGTGCTTCAATTAATGCCACTAGTTCAGCCGCTTGTGCGCAATAATGAGAAGGGAGGCATTTTGGACAATCGTTTCATAGTTAACTTCTTCCATTCTTACCACGGCCATCCCCACATGTTTTCCCCTGTTTCAGTATCTATGGATGCTGACCCATCTATGAAGTATATTTCTCCTTGCGTCCTCACTTGCTTTGGGGATATCATCTTCCTCTCCCTCATATATTACACAGTCGTGCTCCTGCATATCTTCTACTGTACATGGTTCTGTAATGAACGTGGCTGGATTTACTGTTTTACATCTCACCACATGCACATTTGGGCTGGAAATTAGTATCTCATAAGCTGTTGCCCTCTGTGTTGTCAACGTTGATTTGGATCGCTCTAAAATTTGCAAAGAGTGAATGCTCTGCGTACAAAGTTACTCAGCAGCCCATTACAATTGTGGCGCTCTTTTCAATGGCAAAGGCTGCTGCAGTGAGAGCTTGTTCGCATGCGAAGTGACCTTGCATTACTGCATCCAGCGTTCCGCTGTAGTAGGCCAATGGCTTGTGGCCTAGGGACATTTTCTGTGTTAACACTGCAGTCATCAGTGTGCCACTGCAGTGTGAAAATAGGTATAATTCCCTATCATAATCTGGGTTCATGAGAACTGGGGCCTATGCGATCAGGTCATTTCATTTGTCCATTAAATTGGGACATTATTCTTTTGGGACTCTTTCAGTGCCTGTAGCAATGGGCGCGTGTAGGCTGCGTAATCGAATATCCAGGCGCGGCAGTAATTACAAATGCCGAGAAATGTCTTTTACAGTCTTTGGTATTATCATGTGGCGTATAGCTGCTGCCCTGTTGGGAAGTATTCTTTTGCCATCTTAGATATTAGTTGTCCTAGGTATAGGACCCCAGCTAGGCAGTATTGCAATTTTCCTTTATCTACCTTATATCCTTTCGTAGCAAGTAAATTCAACAGTGTTATAGAGTCTTCTCTAGACTTTTCTTCACTTTTGCTGCAGATGAGCAGATCATCTACGTATTGTATTATCGTGCTCTCTACATCGATGTTTCCAAGATCTTCGTGTAAGATCCTATTGAAAAGCTTGGGCTTTCACAATACCCCTGCGGTAATCTGCAATGTTCGCACCTGTTCCCTCCTAGCGTGAACGCCGTGAGATACTGAGAGCTTGGATCGAGTGGTATAGAAAAGAAAGCATTTTTCAAATCTACCACCGTAAAACATGCGGCTTCTTTGGGTATGCTGCATAGTATTGATGCCAGATTAGGGACTAATGGGAACACTTGCTGAATGACATCATTGAGTGGGCGGAGATCTTGTATCATTCTCCACGCCCCTCCTTTTGCTTTTTTGATTGGAAAAATTGCCGTGTTACATGGGGAATTGGATGGGACTATTATTCCTTGTTTTAACAGAGCACTTGTTGTTTCTCTTATCCCTTCCTCCGCTTCTTTTGATAGTGGGTACTGCTTAACTCTTGGGGGTATGGCACCTGGCTTCAATTTTATCTTAATGGGTGTTACTTCATGCAATAACCCTACATCATGGGGAACTGTGGTCCAGATCTCAGGCAGTACTCTCTTCATATCTTCCTCAAAAATTGTAGATGGCACGTTAACACTGGCCATGAGTGGGTTGTGTATTTCCCTGTATTGAATCATGACGTTGCATGCCATTATTTCCATTATTATCTCCCCATTCCTCTCATTGTCAGTGAAAAGCTCTTCATCTATTAAATCGCGCAACATTTTGTTTGGGTCTAGTCACAGCACGGTTCTCCATTCGCACCCATGTGTGTCCAGTCCTATCACCGCAATACGTTTGCTTGAGACCTGAACCCTCTCTAGATCTATAGACAAGATGCTTCCTGGTGCAACGTTTGTATTCACAATCAGGCAGAAAATAAAATATGCGGGCACCCTCCATTCCTTTCTTGTTATCTCTGGCACCACTCGTACCAACACTCTGATGCCGTAAATGAACATGTCCATGTCTATGGGCACCCCTCTTACCACAACTTCATTCGTCATAGTACTGATTATTAGCATTGCCCGTACGGGGCATACTCCTGGAGTTGAACACACTATTCTCCGCTCGATAAAGGAGATAGTCATATTTAATTTACTCAACAAATCTCTTCCCAGCAAATTCATTGGCGCGTCTTCATGATACAGTAAGGGTGCGCACACTGTTTTTCCCCCCACTGTTATGTCAAGATTTTTTGTGTAAGGAACTTTCAAAATAGCCCCAGAGAACCACTGCGTTTCCAAATTTTTTCTTGAGAGCGGAAACTGCCCTTCCATGAGACATGATTTTTCCGCTCCTGAGTTTACCATAAAGATAAACTGCTTATTTCCTATCTCTGCTCCCACTAGTGGTTCCTCTTCTGCACGTAGGGTAGTGTATAGAACTGGACACGGAAGTGCTCTCTGTGGGCTGTCCAAAGCTGCATAAGTGTCATGATGCCTACCTCCAAGGTGCCAGACAAGACCCAGCTACCCCAGAGGCAGACATCATGTCTTCAAGGGAAGTCACAACAGCCTCAAGTAGGGGCTCTTTGGACTCAGTCCTGGCGCCTTTGGCGCCAGGCTCATATCGGGCCACAGTCCTGGCGCCATAGGCGCCAGGCTCATAAAAGGGGACTTTGTGTTGAAGGTGCTTAGTGTTAACTTACCTGATGCAGACCATGCTGCAACATCCAGGCCTTCTGAGGCCTGAATGGGACTACTTTATCTTTGGAACTACTTAACCACACGGGTGTGGTCAGGGGAGGAATACATACCTGAGAGGAGGGATACATACCTGGAACTACTTTGAAGGCTATTTAAGCCACGCCCAAGCAGCAACTCACGCTTCGCGTTGTTCTGCATCTAGCAGCTGGACGCTCACCGTGTTTGCTCCTGCATTCTGTCTTCTGCCACTCCTGCCAGCATCCTGGAACACCTGCAAAGAGAGAAGAGAAGAAAAAAGGGTAAAGAAGAGTCCTTACCTGCTAAAACCGCATTCCGGAGACATCTCGCCGACGGTCCTGAAAAGGAAGACATCCATTTAAAAGCACATTGCATCGATCGCTGCAGCGCCGCATCTCACTCACCTGTACAAGGTACCACCACGTTCTACGGCGACATCTGGACTCGCAGCCACATCAACGCGCCTAGGGAGAACAAGACAAGAATAAAGGTGAGAGGGGAAAGAAAACCTTAATTCCCATTACAAAGCTTACCTGTTGGGTTATTCCAACTTCATTTCGGGTCGGTGCCGCATCCTGGCATTTCCGGACCCCGGCCCCTAAGGGGAAAAAGAGACATCAGCGTTAGTGGGCGCATGAAAAGACGTTACCCAACGCCCATTAAAGACTTACCTGATTTCTTCTGGATTGATCTTTGTTTCGGCTCGGTGCCGCATCCAGGCATTTCCAGACCCCGGCCCCTATGGGGAAAAAAGACATCAGCGTTAGTGGGCGCATGAAAAGACATTACCAAAACGCCCATTAAAGACTTACCTGATTTCTTCTGGATTGAGCTTCGTTTCGGGTCAGTGCCGCATCCAGGCATTTCTGGACCCTGGCCCCTATGGGGAAAAAAGACATCAGCGTTAGTGAGCGCATTGATACAAGGACACTGAGAGAACTCTCATCAAGCTCACCAGAGTCTCATTCTTCGGTTCCACAGCTCTTCTCGGAATAGTTTCCGTACCTGAAAAAGAGACAACGAACAATTATTATTGCAGAATCATACTCATTAACAGAATCCTTACGGTACTATACCGGGAAAACAAAACTTGAACCCTCTACAATCAAAATCCCAGTGAAGTAACTGGATACAACGTGCCCCTGCATGAGAAGCAGGATGGAGAGCTCAACCTTTCAAACCCTAAGGTGAGACTTCACGTGGGGGTCGCAGGAGGGTTTCGTAGAGGGGTGAGAAGGGAGCGGGAGGCTTATACGTTCTCCCGCAGATTGTTAATACTCCCTTTTCACATACAGAAAGATATTCCTGCGAGACAGACAAGCCAGATCCGAAGGTCCGGTCCAGTCCATCTTCCGGGTCCTGCGCTTCACCATAGAAGAAGCAACAACACTCCAAACCAGACCTGCGCCTCTGTGGGAGTCAGGTGAGCGTAACAGAACGCGAAGCCTACCTACAATTTCCCACCCGGGCGCTATGGAAACTTCCGAGACAGACCAGCTGGCTCAGCTTCTGGGGGTAATGCCTCGTCAATGGTTTCGAATAACCCGGTACAAATCAATCTACCTGAAAACATGCCTTTGGCCCCGCCTGAACGTTTTGCGGGGGACCCCAAGAAATATGCCGTTTTTATGAACCAATGTCGCCTTCACTTTCTATGCAGACCTGGGGCCTTCCCTAATGATCAAACCAAGGTAGCCTTTGTATTATCTTATCTCAGTGGCTGTGCTGCCGATTGGTCTGTTCCGTTGGTAAGTCAGGATGACCCAATTCTCCAGGATTTTCAAAGCTTCTAGGCGAGCATGGAAAGATTATTCGCTCGACACTCTCAGGGACAGGCCCTTGTCAAAGAACTACTATCCTTACGACAAGGTAACCAAGATCTCTTATCTTATATTGCCACCTTTAATAGGCTGGTTGTAGAAACGGGGTGGCCCGAAAATAAAAGGATCACACTATTTCATCGAGGCCTGCGCGGAGAACTTAAGGATGTTCTAGCTCAAATAGTAAATCCACCTCAAGCCTGCGCAGAATACATAGACTTAGTGGTCCAACTTGACCACAGACTGCAAACTAGAAAAGCAGATCGGTCCAAGTTTGAAACTCGAGTGCTGATCAAAACTCACGCTAACCCTAAGAGTACCGACGTTTCAGAACCTATGCAGATCGGCGGTGTTAAAGGACCATTGACGCAGAAGGAACGAGAGAGAAGATGGCAAAAGCAACTATGTCTCTATTGCGGGGCTTCTGGTCACTTTCTACGAGACTGCCCGGTAAAGCCACCTAAGAAGGTGGTTGGAGCCACGGACAACAATTTAATAGAACCTGATTCGGGAAACGGTCAAGCCCGACAAGCGTAGAGGTCCGCTTGCCGAGCTTGAAAACAGACTCTTTGACCTCGCAATTTGTCATGCCAATGGTGCTCGTGGACCCGAAACAGCCACAGCGGTTGCATGCTATAAAAGCATACATCGACAGTGGAGCTATTGGAAACTACGTAGATCGTGAATTGGCCTCCAGGATTAATCTTCCTCTCCGTCCGAAAGTTAACAAGGATGTCATTACTACAGTAGATGGAACCGAAATAGCCTCAGGGCCGGTAACACATTCCACTACAGAAATGACACTAGTGGGACAGGATGGACATTGGGAAGCAATTGTGTTCGATGTAATCAAGGCCCCACAATTTCAAGTAATTCTAGGAATCCCTTGGTTAGAAACACATAATCCTCGAATTGACTGGCGAGCAAAGAGAATAACCTTTCCTGATTGTGAACTGACTTGTTATCCAAGAAATCCAGATATGGGTCTGGCCACAGTAACTTCCACCACAATACAACTACCGGTTGAATACCAAGAGTTCCAAGACATTTTTCAAAAAGAACAGGCGAACACGTTACCTCCCCACCGGTCGTACGATTGTCAAATCGACCTGGTACCCAATGCTCAACCGCCCTGTAGTAGGATTTATGCTCTTACTGAACCTGAGAACGTTCATTTGCGTCAGTATTTAGATCAGTATCTTGCCAACGGTTTTATTCGCCCGTCAAAGTCTCCTGTTTCCTCAGCTCTGTTCTTCGTGCCGAAAAAAGAAGGCGACCTTAGAACATGTATTGACTACCGCGCCCTAAATCAAATAACGATTAAGAATCGTTATCCTCTGCCTCTGATCCCTGAACTTCTTGACCAGGTAAAAGATGCTTGTATATACACCAAGTTAGATCTCCGAAGAGCTTATCACCTGGTACGTATAAAAGCAGGCGATGAATGGAAGACTGCATTCCGCACCAAATATGGGCTCTTTGAATTTCAGGTGATGCCCTTCGGATTATGCAACGCACCTGCCGCCTTTCAATACTTTATGAATGATGTTCTTCGGGAACTTATCAATGTTTGTGTCATCGTATATATCGATGACATCCTGGTATACTCCTCCTCGGAATCCGAACACAGAAAACATGTCAGGGCAGTTCTTGAGAAATTGCGCCAGCACAGCCTGTTTGCAAAACTCGAAAAATGCGTTTTTCATACCACAGAGGTCGAGTTTCTCGGATTCATCCTGACACCTAAAGGAGTCCGAATGGACTCGCGAAAGGTGGACGCCATCCTCAAATGGCCATCTCCTAACTCTGTTAAGGGGGTTCAGAGTATGCTTGGCTTTGCCAATTTCTATCAAAGATTCATCCCGGAATTTTCTCGAGTGGTCCAACCCATAACAGCCCTCTTACGGAAGAATAAACGTTTCGAATGGACTCCTGAGGCAGAACAGGCCTTTCAAGATCTAAAGACCAAATTCACCTCCGCCCCTGTATTGAAGCATCCGCGCCCAGATCTCCCTTACATTGTTGAAACCGACGCTTCCAGTTTGGCCATGGGTGCTGTCTTCTCTCAAAGACATCCAGAAACTAACCAGATGCACCCTGTAGCCTTTTGGTCCAGGAAATTCACGGCTCCTGAAATCAATTACGCAATCACCGACAAAGAATTACTAGCTATTAAGTCCGCCTTCAAGGCTTGGCGTCATTACCTCCTCGGTGCAAGACACACCATTACGGTGATTACAGATCACAGGAATTTGCAATATCTAAAAAACGACCAAAGCCCAATCATCCCGCCAACTCCGATGGGCTTTATTCTTTGCAGAATTTGATTTCATAATCACCTACCGCCCTGGTTGCAAGAATGGCAAAGCGGACGCTTTATCCCGGATTGGAATGGATGAAACAAATTCCAACTTAGAACCAGGACCAATTATACCCGAACAAAGAATTTTAGGCTTGACCTCTTTACAAACTATAGAGGACGTTCAAACTCAAGTTAAACAACTTTTAAATTCCACAGCCTTGCAAGAATGGACTCAAAAGGGGTCACACTTTTCCGTTAATAACGATTTACCGTACTTCCAGGGGCGGTTATTTCTGCCCAACAAAGAACTGCAAGAATTGGTCATTGCTCACTATCATGATACATTAATGGAAGGACATCCTGGTGTCGCAAAAACTGAGGAAAAGATCAAACGACAATTCTGGTGGCCATCATGGAGAAAAGACATAAAATCTTTTGTGATGTCTTGCGGAGTTTGTGCCCAAAATAAAGGTCAAAATAAGAGACCAGCCGGTCAGCCTACAACCCTTGGATATTCCACCGGCCCCTTGGCACACCTTGTCAATGGACTTTATTACCGACCTGCCTCCTTGCTATGGATATAACACTATCTTGGTAATCGTGGATCTGTTCTCCAAGATGGCCCACTTTATCCCTTTAAAAGGGGTACCTTCAGCCTCCATCTTGGCCAAGGAATTTCTGGAAAACATAGTTCGTGTGCATGGTTTTCCATCCATATTAATCTCAGACCGAGGAAGCCAATTTATTTCCCATTTTTGGAGGAAATGTTGCCAACTGGCACAAATTGATGTACACTTATCCACTAGTCACCACCCCCAGACCGATGGTCAAACCGAGAGAACTAACCAAACCCTTGAACAATATCTTCGGTGCATGTTGCATCAATCTGAAAACAGCTGGAAAGATATTCTATGGATCGCAGAGTATGCATATAACAGTTCTGTACATTCTGGAGCAGGACAAACCCCTTTTTACACCTTGTATGGTCATCATCCTAGAACCTCAGACCTAGACCCTCCTCAAAACCTGGAAATGCCTGCAGTTGATCATTTGCATTCTACTATAACCCGAGCCTTCAAGGAAGCTACAACTCATTTGCAACAAGCCAAGAAAAAATACAAAGAAAATGCTGATCTACATCGGAATGAAGCACCTTCGTACCAGATTGGAGACCAGGTGTGGCTGGCAACCAAGCATTTGCCTCTCAAAGGACCGCGGACTTTAAATCCCAGATACATTGGACCCTATCCCATCAAAGCTATAATGAACCTGGTGGCCTTTAAACTCGATCTACCAGCCAACATGCGAATTCATCCCGTTTTTCATGCATCACTGTTAAAACCGGTGCCGCCTGGAACCAGACTAAGCAAACCACCTGAACCAATTCAAATCGATGGGAAATTAGAATTTGAAGTTAAGGACATATTGGATTCCAAAATGTTAAAATCAAAACTCTTCTATCTAGTTGATTGGAAGGGGTACGGACCTCAGGAAAGATCTTGGGAACCAAGTGACCATGTACACGCCCCACGATTAGTGCAAAGATTCCACCAAAAATCCCAAGCAAGCCGAAACCCCCGGAAAGGACGACCTTGGGAGGGGCCTTGGGAGGGGGCAGGTGCCAGACAAGACCCAGCTACCCCAGAGGCAGACATCATGTCTTCAAGGGAAGTCACAACAGCCTCAAGTAGGGGCTCTTTGGACTCAGTCCTGGCGCCTTTGGCGCCAGGCTCATATCGGGCCACAGTCCTGGCGCCATAGGCGCCAGGCTCATAAAAGGGGACTTTGTGTTAAAGGTGCTTAGTGTTAACTTACCTGATGCAGACCATGCTGTAACATCCAGGCCTTCTGAGGCCTGAATGGGACTACTTTATCTTTGGAACTACTTAACCACACGGGTGTGGTCAGGGGAGGAATACATACCTGAGAGGAGGGATACATACCTGGAACTACTTTGAAGGCTATTTAAGCCACGCCCAAGCAGCAACTCACGCTTCGCGTTGTTCTGCATCTAGCAGCAGGACGCTCACCGTGTTTGCTCCTGCATTCTGTCTTCTGCCACTCCTGCCATCATCCTGGAACACCTGCAAAGAGAGAAGAGAAGAGAAAAGGGTAAAGAAGAGTCCTTACCTGCTAAATCCGCATTCCGGAGACATCTCGCCGACGGTCCTGAAAAGGAAGACATCCATTTAAAAGCACATCGCATCGATCGCTGCAGCGCCGCATCTCACTCACCTGTACAAGGTACCACCACGTTCTACGGCGACATCTGGACTCGCAGCCACATCACCGCGCCTAGGGAGAAAAAGACAAGAATAAAGGTGAGAGGGGAAAGAAAACAAGAAAACCTTAATTCCCATTACAAAGCTTACCTGTTGGGTTATTCCAACCTCATTTCGGGTCGGTGCCGCATCCTGGCATTTCCGGACCCCGGCCCCTAAGGGGAAAAAGAGACATCAGCGTTAGTGGGCGCATGAAAAGACGTTACCCAACGCCCATTAAAGACTTACCTGATTTCTTCTGGATTGATCTTTGTTTCGGGTCGGTGCCGCATCCAGGCATTTCCGGACCCCAGCCCCTATGGGGAAAAAAGACATCAGCGTTAGTGGGCGCATGAAAAGACATTACCCAAACGCCCATTAAAGACTTACCTGATTTCTTCTGGATTGAGCTTCGTTTTCGGGTCGGTGCCGCATCCAGGCATTTCCGGACCCCGGCCCCTATGGGGAAAAAAGACATCCGCGTTAGTGAGCGCATTGATACAAGGACACTGAGAGAACTCTCATCAAGCTCACCAGAGTCTCATTCTTCGGTTCCACAGCTCTTCTCGGAATAGTTTCCGCACCTGAAAAAGAGACAACGAACAATTATTATTGCAGAATCATACTCATTAACAGAATCCTTACGGTACTATACCGGGAAAACGAAACTTGAACCCTCTACAATCAAAATCCCAGTGAAGTAACTGGATACAAAGCGCCCCTGCATGAGAAGCAGGATGGAGAGCTCAACCTTTCAAACCCTAAGGTGAGACTTCACGTGGGGGTCGCAGGAGGGTTTCGTAGAGGGGTGAGAAGGGAGCGGGAGGCTTATACTTTCTCCCGCAGATTGTTAATACTCCCTTTTCACATACAGAAAGATATTCCTGTGAGCCAGACATGCCAGATTCGAAGGTCCGGTCCAGTCCATCTTCTGGGTCCTGCGCTTCACCATAGAAGAAGCAACAACACTCCAAACCAGACCTGCGCCTCCGTGGGAGTCAGGTGAGCGTAACAATAAGTCTCAGTTCCTGTCACTGAGAAACATTATCTCCTACTACTGCCGTGCCGTGAAAAGGTGCCGGTGCACCATTAGCAGATGTCGCAAAAATGTTATTGTTTGCATTCCCTACTGTATTTTGTCTGGCCATAGGCTGTTGTGCTCCCCTTTGTTGGGACTGCTTTTGTGGGGGTTGCTGTCTTTGCTGCACTTGGGGCTCATTATAATATTGATCACCTTGTCCGCCCCCTCCCATAGGTAACCCATAGGGGCTTCCTGGGTGTGGATGTCCGTATTGCTGTTCATTTCCCATAGGGGGCTGTCCTTGAAAGTACCCCGCATGTCGCATTCTACAATCTCTTGAATAGTGTCCCCATCTTCCACAATTCCAACAGGACTTTTGTGGTCCTCCTCTCATCCCAGGCCCACCGAAAACTCTGTTTCACATTCCTCCGAATCCCCCTCGTAGTCCCCTGTACCCACCTCGGCTTCTTGTTGGTCTTCCTTGCCACTGGGGCCCTCCGTATTGTTCGTCTCCATCCCACTGTTCTTGTCCTCCTGCAGCCAATGCTGCAGCCATTCTCACTGGTGCGTTTCCTACTCCGTCATCCCCTTCACTGCTTTTATCAGTTGATGTAGTTGCGTTCATTGCTGCAACCTTCACTAACTTATTCTGTACTAATCTCGCTTTGTCTGCCAATCTTTTCTGCGCTATCTCCTTTTCTCTTTCTTTGATCCTCCTACAGTGGTGTACAATTATGCTTTGGATCTCAGGCCAGCCTTTGGCTTCTATCCCAGCTATTTAATCCAAGGCCTTCTTTACCTCCTTCGGGAGCCCTTTTTTGATTATGAAATAGAACAAGGCGGTGGATTGATCCCATGCCGTACCCGTTTCACTTCTCCACAGGTCTTGAACCCGGAGGATGAATTGCGTAGGCTCTGCCTCCTCTCCCATTGTGCACTGCATCACTAAGTGTAAGTCTGGAATGTCTGGAAACGTGCGCTGCAATGCATCCCATACTTGTGCTCTAGCGTTATTAAATGGTGATCCATCATGGCGGTCGCAGCTCATTGTCACTCCCTGGATCCCCGCCTTCACCCACACTGCGCATGCTTGATCACCAACAGCGGACACCAACAAACTTTTCACATCCCCTATTGCTAATGGGACTCCTCCTGTGTTCTCCTCGAACACGTGTATCCATTTCCCCGTCCCTCCCGAAAGTGGGGGGTGAAGTTTCAGCAAATTGTTTTTGTCCATTTGGGCCCACGGAATGTAGTGCGGCCTTCCTGCCCCTTTGTGTATCAGTGGCATTTGTAATTTGTGCTTTTTCCCTATTTTACTTACCATCCCCTTCTTTGTCTTGCTCACCAGCATGTTTCCTACTCGCTGTCTTAACCGGCCCTGACATCTTGGTGGCGACCTTTCATCTAAGTCATCGAAATGGAATGGGAGTGGGGATCCCACCGCCGATACCCCTTCTTCACATTCATCGAGATCACTCCACACCTCTTCTACTTCTTCTTCTTGCCCCCTTTCTTCTTCTTGTCTTTCTCTGCTCTGGCTGTCTGGGGTTGTTGGGCATATTATTCTTACTGACTTCCCATTTAAATGGAACAGGAACTCTCCTGACTGCCACTCTTGCTCTTGCCCTCTTGGTATGGGTGACGATTGTGATGGCGCTGATTGTGATGGTACTGGTGTCGCTGGCGCCGATTCTCCTCCGACACTTGGTGGGGACGTGAGGTCTGCCGCTGCCAATGGTAGCACTTCCCCTCCCTCTGGTAGCATCTGGCTCCTATCGCATAACACTCTTAATCATGTTATTTCCATCTGCGCGTGTGCAAGCTGTCTGTCTAAATCCCCAGTTAACTGAGCTAGGTTTACTGGTGGGGCACTAGTTGGGCCGTACAGCCCCCCTCTGTCATACGGGGGTGGTGCAGTGGCTACTGCTCCTGCTGGGGTAGTCGGGGTAGGGCATGTGGGAACATATTGGGGCTCGCTGTATCCTACCGCGGGCCTTTTCAACAACGGGTATATTTTAGTAGTATCACTTTCAGTTGTGGTTGTCGTGCATTCTCCTTTCGCTGTCCCACCTACTTCTTCTGGCGTTTTCTCTTTCTCGCTCTCTTTGTCTGTACTTACCTCACCCGCTGGCATTACTTCCTCGAACATCCGCCACAAATCTAAGACTTCCCTTCTGTACTGTAGCTGTTTTCCCGTATATATAGCCAACAAATGGGTGGATACTAAATCCAGCACCCTTTTATCGAAAGAACCTCCCTCTGACCATATGGGTGTTACACTATCTCCCTTTATCTCCTCCACCCACTGGTCGTGGTACTTCTGTATTTTCTCACTATACAATGGGAGATGCTGGCAGATGTGCGCTAATGGTGTTGTTCCCCCCCCATGGTAATACAATTTCCCGCAACACACAGGCACTTGGTTGACACTCTTCTCGCCTCAATTTTGTATGCAACCTTCTCCTTACCTTTATGTATCAGCACCTTTTGGACAACCTTTTTTTTGTTTTGTTTTCTATCTACTTAAACCACAAATTATTTATTTCAATTGTGAACATCTGTCCTTTTACCATTACTTAAAACATTTTCGTATACATTGCATTTTCAATTTTCTTGATCAACCTTAATTATCTTTTTCAATTTGTATGCACATAAACAGTTACTAACAGATCAATATGTAACACCTTGACACAAGGGAAAACAAAGAACACAAAACATATAACATTCAACATATACTGCTGGCGCTGTTACTCCCCTTTCCCCTTACTTTAGTTTGTTTTACCCCCTGTTCTATTTTTCTCATACACTCCCCACATCTTACTCCCCTCTTACTACCTCACCACGAATCCTACTCATATGGAAAAGGAATATTCTAAATTACTACTCCGAGTCTACTACATATACAAGACTCCTACCATCTACACTTATTGAACTGCACTGGACGAGACAATGCTACGTGGCACCGCCTTCTACCCCGTTCGGGCTAGGTTTCCTCACTCTTCTCTTACTTCTTTATCACCACAAAACCTAATGGCCATATGAAGGATTGATCAGAAAAGCCTCAGTATCATTCACACAGATCCTAACTTTCTTTTAGTCCCCTGCCACCTGTTCCCCTTTTTCCTTAACCCTTCTCTTACCTCTTGCGATCTTTCGCAATCGCTACTCTCGTGTTCAGTCAGGTGGTCCGAGAGTTACCGTTCACGGTCTATCCACAATCTGGTCCACACCCCAACCAAGCCGTGGCCCATCTCGGCGAGCAGCTTTTACAGTTCGGTATTCGTTAACCAGGAACCCTTGACCCCTTCTTGTTGTGTGCACAGGCTGGTCGACAGCGGAGGCAATAGTTTTGCTGGGGGGCGTCACGGATCTCGCCGCACTGCATGGCCCTCGAGGCACCTGTCCCAAATCACGTCACGGGGGTCACCAAATGTAGGCACCTTCCCCGTCTTTAGACATGCAAAAATAATAAAAGAGACACCCCCTGAAGGGTGAATAAGGCTAAGAGAACCGGTTGCAAAGTTCAAAAAATATTTTTATCTAAATGGCATCCAAAGAACTCTGCTGCCCGAGAGCGCTCTGACAAATATCACAATTACATCATATTATAAAGGGGAAAATCATAATAGATGACACAATTAACATAGGGTATTAAGTTGGTGCAGGATTGGGCAGTCAGTATAGTGCTGTATGGCAGTGACGTCACTGTTCCATCCGGATGGGTCGCTCCTTTGCCTGGAGGGTGGACTTCACGTGATCCCGTTGTCAGTGTCCAGGAGGGGTGAAGATCAGGTTGCTGTGAAGTGGGGTGGCCACTAACTAAGCTAACATAATACATCTTTGTGAAACATGCACTAAATAATGATCATTGCAGCTCTTTTGAACAAATCCAAGTATATAAACCTCATACATGTATTTACATTGTTAATAACAATGGCTTATATGGAGCATCAGGTTAAGGGTCTTGACCATCATGATAACATTGATTGAAGCAAGGGGGTACACCCTGTGTCCTGTGCAACAGCCCCATCTATGCAAGTGCCAACCGATGCTGACATCACATAAGGGTAACGGGGGCACTCCCCACCATTGGAGGCACATGGTCCAAATCTGTACTAAGGAAAGGAGGTACGGGGGGCCTACTAGCCCCTCACTCCCACACAAAAGTCATCAACCCGCGAGTAGCAGCATTCCTGGGTTATCCACTGTCAGTGGCTTATTGCAGAGAGCCGGTGGGAAAACGCAGTACTTCAGTAAAACTCCATCAAACAAATAACATAACTGAAAAAGGAAAAAATCTGTTTTACTGTATTCTACCAAAAAGGATACACTATTTTCATCTTCCGAGTTTCACTAAAAATGATGTTGTCTAAAAAACAAACAATGCCAAAGAAAATTAGACTAAATTAGTATAAAAAGATAATGTTAAGCTTGTGTGAATGACGATCCCCATTTTAGGAAATGACTGTTGTAATAAACATATAGAATTATAGAGGGCTAGTTATCAATTATGGGGCTATATTCCCCCAAGAGTTTCTGAGTGGAGCTCGCTTTGTCCCTGATGTCCTTCAGAACTGCATGGTGAATACCCCCGCAGTTCAGAACTACCCATGTATAATTCCATAAATGGTTTGGCCGCACCCCTGTGTCCCTTTTCCACCCTCTGCACTGTACCAATATACATTTATTACATGGGTTGTAGAGGGGAGGCATGCAGCAACTATACACAACATACAACATACCAGCTTCCTCTCCCTTCACCCGAGAGCAACGCAAAAAGGAGAAAAAACATGCCTGGCAGAAAAAAAGGCTGCATCGACCTGGCATATTTCCCAGCAGTTGATTATCAATTCCATAATCCTCTTCCATGACGTCACAAGAGGATGATATGGCATTCTGAAAAGCAATTCGTTTTTAATGGCTTCCTGTGGGAACACTACAAAATGATGCAACTATGTGTGTGCCTTAGCGTTGTTGACCATAGGCCTGCCCCTCCTCTTTACTCTCTGTCAGGGCATGAGAAGTGTGCTGCGACTTTTGCATTTCTTTATTATTAATCCATAAATCCCGCATTCCACAATGCATTTTTATTTCAGAGGGTGATATAGAATACACCATTAAAATAACCTGCCATAGTGAAAGAGTGTTTCCATCAAGTTGGTTTTAAATTCATAGATTTAGTATGAGCTAAGCTTCATCAAATATTTATTTTTTCTCTTGCCAATTGTTGTTATTCGCAAATAAATTTAACCACAACTCATTTTTTAAATTATATATATATATATATATTTGGCAAGTATAGGTATGTCTTGTAACTCTGTGATGTTAATAGCTGGGATTACTTTTCTATTTATTTTTAGGTTTGGCATGACATTTAACTGGCTGGCCGCGGAGTTACACATAATTGTACCGTTCCCTGTAAATGCTCCTGATGGAGGCCCTTTACAGGGTGTAATGTGTTGCCCCTCCCAGAATGCTCTAAACTTCTGATCACAATGAAATACAAATCTCACTTGCAATGCTCCAATAGTGCCATCTCAGGGCTCGATCCCAGCTCCTGGTTTTGCTTTCGACCTCATGGTTATAAATGTCACTCAAGCCCCCCCCACATGAGGCAATATTAATCTGGGAGGTGGGTGGACCATGCCAGTAGCAGCCTGCAGGCCAAGTTAAGGTTCAAGTATTGAACTGTTGGTGCTTAACTCCGTCTTGGCAGTGCTGCTACCGGCAGGTTTGGCCCATCCCACAGTTAATATCACCATTAGGACCAGCAATTCAAAAGGCAGGTATCAATGGTGTTAAAAAAAAAGTCATTTGTTAAAGGAAAACAATGCCAATGCAACATGGCCGCAATGGGAACATGAAAAGAGTGCTTGAAAACTAGACCCTCTTCTGTTTCCATGGCAGCAGGAGGTGACAGAGAAATTGGGCAGACTGTAGGGTGTGCAGCCCAAAGTGCAGGCATGTTAGGTGCTTGTTTAAAGGACGGAGAGGGGTCTGGAGGGCGAGCAGGTTCTTGGCTGAAGGCAGTGTGGTAGCAGGGACGTGGGAGTTAATTGTATTGGTGAATAATGCCAGTTCAGAGCAGCCTGATTGCCTGAGCATCCTTGCAGCCTTCTAATGTATTGTTAACACCTCGTTTCGTTTCAAGGGCTGGAACGGGGGCAGGGTAATGGCCCAGCAGTCCGAGTTATAGGCCAGAGTAAAGCGAGGGCCTATTACTAGGGCACCGGGAAGTTAGCCGGGCACAGTGACCACACCATCATTACCTGAGGCCACAGCCTTCATCCAGGCACAAAAAAGATACGGGCACACCAACAGAACTTGCATGGCTGCAACAGGCATTCTGGCTGGGGCACAGTCTTCATCCAAGACATCGTGGCCTGGCCTCATCAGACACTGCAATATATTAGCAATGGCTGCCGACTATGGCTGTGGTCATGCCCAGCAGAGAATGTGCTCCGGGCATGGGCTATTCCGGTGCCTCATTTCAGCAAACATTCCAACAGTGCCATGCCGAATTACCATATGAACAGTGATTGCAGGGCATGGACTGTGACCACGTCACAGGCTCAACAACTATATCAGAACACTGTGTCAGTTGCATTTTTATTTGTAAGATAGTTCATCCTAATACCCTGCCAGAGAACCATAACTTCCTTTAAAGTTTATTTAGTGGGTGTATGGTTTTTAATTATTTACTTTACCCAGACAGATACCATAGCTGCAATGCCTTCTTTGTGCCCGCTGCGCATTCTCAAGGCCCACTTGGCCCTCAACCATGACCCTTTCATACCTGTAGTGAAAACATAAACGTTAAGGTGTACCTCTGCATTTTCTCAAAAACGTTCTTGCAGATTTTAATTTTAAATGGAGGCAAATCTCAAATCACCAATTAAAATAATTTGAGATTGAGGTCAGGAATGAAATAGGATAGCAGAGGCCAAAAAAACAGGCCTACATTTAAAATGTAAATCTGCAAGAACTTTTCCCATACAAGGGCACAGACTGTAACACATAAACCGTCCTCCTTCTTTTCTCCTTTCTATTGCCAACAGAAGTTTTGTCAATTTCTCAATGTTTGTTCATCTATGTGCACAAGCTTATAATGTATGACATGTAATGTCATATAACAATTCGAAGTGACGTTCTTGATTTATTGATGTATATATTCTGGTGGAATTTCTCTAGGTGATTATGTATAATTGATTATTTGTGGATTTAGTGTCACTATTGTTTGTCAAGGTCAAAAAATGGTTGCCTTAAAGATATTTCAAAAATGTATATTAAATCCATATTTGACTTTTTTTTGGTTCGAATTTGAGGGGCTATAAATATACACCACATTACTTACTTGCATATATTACTATGACTTTGCATTAACTTTTTATTTTTGATCAACCTTAGTCTTTCTACTTTAATAACTCATACTACATCGAGGGTGCTCCGAGTTCTAAGAAGCACAAGGTGTAAGGTGACGTCCCCTACACCAGGGGCCAGTGGAAGGTACAAAAAGATTAGACCTGGGATCTTCAAGACCGAAGACACAGCACCAGAAACTGAACAGCCATGGTAAATGGGCATTTGGTTAAAATATATTCCTTTGAGAAAATGCAGAGGTACACCTTAACGTTTATTGTTTCACTACGGCCTAAGTACCTCTGATTAACTAGGCAACCCCCATCTATTTTGTTACCTTTCATACCTGTAGTTATACTCAGCAGAAACTGTTTCTGGTTCATGGCCTTCGTCCATGCCCCTGTCCAGGTGAACCAACCTGCAATGTGGCCAAACTCACCTGCCTTTGTGGCCGTGCCACGGCCTGAAGCCATGGCTCATGTACAGTCATGCTACCTGCCAACTTCTCATCAAGGTTTGGAGCCAATTTGTCCATCATGTTTTGTGTTCCATTTTGGCAAACATGATGGATGTGATTTGGCTAGGATAGGACCGTTCAGAACTGGCCAAAATTATGAAAAGTTGGCTATATATTTTTTGTGTAAAGCGTCATACAGTTCCATCCATGGTTGTAGAAGTAATAATAACCAAAAAAAGTGATGGGTGGAAGGTTTTGAATGAATTTGAACCACTAACAATGCTCTGGACAACACTGTATTTTAGCCCGTCTCCGCCATTGCAAAAGGGGTCCAGCCATGTACAAATCAGTCAGGTACTGCCACCAACGGGAGCAGGCTAGCCTGAATTGCTAGGCCAGGTCCCCTCTGCACGGAAACACAAGCAACCCCAGACATGTTTCTGCCTATTTGTCAAAGTAATAAGCCTCTAAAAACGACTTCCATTTCCCAAAGGGAAAGTACTTCAGGAAATGCTAACATTGCATAACCATGCTTCCAGGTTTCCACGGGAAAGTACTTCAGGGAATGCTAACATTGCATAGCCATGCTTCCAGGTTCCCACGGGAAAGTATTTCCGGGAATGCTAACATTGAATAGCCATGCTTCCAGGTTCCCAAGGGAAAGTACTTCAGGGAATGCTAACATTGCAAAACCATGCTTCCAGGTTCATGAACACTGGTCCCAAAATCTGCTTTTGTGGCTAAAACTAGTGCATATTCCACCCGTGAAGGATATTTTGAAAAACCAAGACCCACATTTGCATATCCAAGATGGCTGTCAGAATACAATATTTAGTCTGACATCAGCCAATCACAGCCTTGGATTTGAATAGGAGTTCACATGTTGGTTTCTTCACTAAAAACACTGATCAGACTTACACCAAACCAAGTGAATCTTGGGGCTGCCCGTATTTCAAATACCTACTCAAGTTTAGTGTAAATCCATCAAGCTGTTTTGAGCTGTGTTAGAGCAAATATTCCCTAAGAAAGTTTAAATGGGGCTTACACATTTTGGGATCCCCCTAGAGCATTACCCCTTCTAGATGGAACAGCATGAAACTTTACCACAAAGTACAGAATGTGGTGTGTTGTAATTTTCCAAAATGTTCTCAAGATTTATTAATCCACTCCAAAGTTATTAGCATCTCACAAAGTGTTCTTCCTAAGAGCATACCAACTTAACGATAACCCGAGTCACTATTGCAGACTCTCTAATATATCAAGGTCTATAAGCACTCAAGAGTGATACACACTTTCTTCTTCACGTGATTTTCCCTGATATGTTTGACTTAGTAAACGTTTCAGCAGAGAAATTACCCTGCTCGGTACCCAGTCATTGTATTGCAACCAAAACAGAGTTGTACCTTTCAGAGCGGACAATAATACCGAAAAGCAATGCAAACATTAATTAAATAACTAAAGGGTAGTAGGGTAAGGGGTTAAAACGGGTCAAGATGGGGTTCCAGTGGCCTTAAAAGGTTAAAAAACAGGGTGTTTTGGGGCGGGTCCAATTAGGGTGGGCCTAAATAAAAAAATATACATATAAATTCAGTGGTTTTCAGTGTTTTGTCTGCGATTAAAGTCACCACTCTGTAATTTTTTGCAGTAAGATCACATATAACCCCCTGCTCACATGCACCACCTTCTTACAAGTGTCTATAGATTTCAAAATAAACAGCTCATATTCTCCATAACCCGCCTAGTAAGCACTTGATCTTGGTCACAGAGCAGTTACTCAGAAGACAACTATCGCAAGGTTTGTTTATCAGTGACCAGTCACATAGTTAAAACCTCTCTATGGATTTGCATTCTCCCCGAGGACCCTAGGATCAAGCGTCACTGCTCAGCATTATATATTTTTTATTATAGATTGACATAATACTGTCAAATATCCCCAATGTATTCCTAGAAGCGTGGGGCAGGAACGTAACATTGACTTGTGACAGAAGTCCTGGCCTATGCTTGAGGTAGTGCAAGAACAGGGCATGATACCCGAATGTGGGGTTTGGACCATTCTAAAATGGCAGATAAAGGAATGTTTTTACAACCACTGGGCTTGTCTCTGGAGTTGTGAAGGGAAGGGGTGGTCAGAGTCAAGCTGCAAGCTCATTCCTTGTCTTGGAAAATCACCTGCATCTCTGTTCACCTTGAAGGGTAGGGTTCCCCTTGGAGTTGCATAGGTAGCAGTCCAGTACTGCAGGAACTTCCACCCAGGCCTGTCTCTTGGATGCAGGATAGCGTCTTCTTATTGGATTCATACCAGTAGGCTTCTGCTTTCATTTTGTCGATCCAACTGTCTCTAAGAAGTCACACTACCAGCTACACCTCCTCAGAGGTATCCATCCCTTCCTCTCCTTCCCCCAGAAGCTCATTGTCTCTAGAGCCCTGGTTCTCTCGAAGCTGGACTACTGTAACAGCCTCTATCTAAATCTTCCTGCCTCTACTCTCCGCCCTCTGCAACTCATCCAGAACATAACTGCGAGACTTGTCCTTGGCCTCAAGCCCATGGACCGTATCTCTCCAGGACTGAAATCACTAAACTGGCTCCCAGTGGCTGCGAGGATCAAGTTCAAAACCCTCTGCATTGTCCACAAGGCCTTCTGGGGCCTTGGGCCAAAATACCTTCAACTCGCTCTTCCTAAATATCTTCCTTCTCGAGCTCTTCGCTCATCCGCCTCCAACTCCCTCATGGTCAGCCGCTTTTCCAAACAACGAGTTGGTGGCAGATCTCTCTCCGCTGCAGGGGCCTCCCTCTGTAACAGCCTTCCTGCCCCCCTGAAACTTGAGGAGAACCATCTCCGGTTCCGGATTCACCTCAAAACCTTCCTCTTCGCCTCCGCTTTCTCTCCCTTTCTCCCCTGCTAAAGTTACTAAACTGCAACAAATCTGCAACTGGGCCACTCAACTTCTTGGTCCTTGGCCCAGCCACTCTCCCCTGCACTGCCTCCCTGGCACCCCCTGCACTACGGGACGGTGTCTGTATCCCTACAGCCCCTCCTTCCCAGTACTTATCTGCACTTACTCGCACTGCCACTAGCTGGCCCTTGTTACTTTCCTGTATGCTATTAGCCTGTACTGCACTTTCCCCTCTCCCTTTCCCCTTGCACTTCTCCCTTTCCCCTCCTCCCTTGCACTTGCGCGATCTGAATGACACCTGGCCTAGTAGGATCGTTGTATGTCTCCCCTTGTTTCCCCCCCCGCCTCGTCGCGCCTTGAAACACTTGTGTATAGGCGCATTATAAATACCACATCATATCATATCATATCAACTGTGTATGATGGTTACAACATTTGTGGCTCTTTCGTGAAGTTTTCAACAGAAATAGGAGACTCTGCTGACCGCTTGAGACTCTATGATCCCCAAGGCCTTTACCCACCAGAAACCGGCTAGATTTGTTTTCCACCCAGGGTGGTTTGGGGCTGTTCTTCTGCCATCAGGCTTCAGTGTTTCTTGGATGACGGCCTGCTCCTGGCTTAGGGGGTACGTTCTTGGTTAGTGCAATTTATCGCCAGGGTTTTCGGTGAATTCCAACATTTCCATTGTATATTCTGTCTATTAAGATTCATTATCCATTAAAGAAGGATTACCCCATGCTAGGAACTGTACTAAAAGATTTATTTTCCAATTTAAACAACATTCTAAAAGAAAAACGAAATACTAGAGGACTGTTTCCTCAAACTAAACATTAAAGCCAAAGGACTTGCCTTCTCCTTCATCATAACAGAAGAAGGCCTCCCCCCTGTCAGCAACTCTAAGAGACTGCCTTTTCCATTCAAGCAAAATACCATATCCAAAGGCTCCATCACCCTGCTGCACTTGCTGATGCTCGTGTAACTCATTCTACTTCCCCCTTCGGTTCACTGTGCTTCTTAAATTCATTCCAACACACTCCTCATTGATTCCCCACCCTCATTCCCTCCTCAAAATAATTTGTTGAGGCTCCCCTACTCCCTTTGTGCTGTCTTCTGCTTCATTTGCCCCTTTCTCACTCTATTTCTGATTCCCTCTATCTCTCCTTCTGTGCTCCACCAGGGCTGATCTCGCTTCAGACAGCATGGAAAGGGTCTTGTCACTGCGCTCCTCTGTGTGAAGTATTCACCAGCATCATTAAGACTCCCTCACTAAATACAGCATTTGTGATCCTGCAGCGCCCTCCTCATTGCATTGCGGCCTCATTAACTTTTGCGTGGCTTCCCGCCATGCTGGAGATCTCCATGCCGCTATCCTGGACTGCAAACCTGACAGTCCATGATTTTGGAAACCTCCATTTCCCCCACATCAACACCCTCCTCTACCCATCGGGTTCCACCCGGACACTGTCTCCTTGAAGGAAAGAGATGGAGGACCTGGTGACTGCACCATTATTCACACTTCCTCACTGCTTAGCTCCTGCTTTACTCTCTCTACCTTCAACTGTTTTGAATTCATTGCCAATCAATTCATGACCTCACTCTCAATCTGCTGCAAACACTCCTTATATGTTTTCGTCCCCCGGAAACCTGTTGCTCCACTTCAACACCGGCTTGAAAAAAATGAAATCCTAGGCAAATGCCAGTCAGCCTTGTGTCTGCTGCATGGAACTGAATCATCCCTCTTGAATGCTTGGGACATGCTCAGCTTCACAGCTGATGGCCCCTTCACTATGCTTATCCTCCTGCCTTCTTCCGCCGCCTTTGACTTGGTGCACCTCAAAATCCTACTTCATTGCCTCCAGTCCATACTAGCTGGTGCCTTGACCATGCACTCGGCAGGTCCTCCTTCTTGCCTGGACGACTTCAAAGCATCAGCCTTGGTAGCCTTACCTCCACCTCCAGGCCTACAACTTGTGAAGTTCCTCAGGACTCACCACTACCAAGCAAAAAACAAATCAAATTCGTGGTACTTTCTCTCTTCCACTCCTAAAAAATAAAGTTCAGAAAAGAGAAACATTATTGCATAGAAACAAAGATCCTGCTTCCTATATGCTGCAAGGACTGCTCCCATAATATACAAGCAGGCTAACTTTTCTGCCATATTCAGCTGTCTTCACAGCCCTATTAATGCTGTGGCAAATAAGCCTAAAGAACCTTCTACGGTTATAAAAAAGGTTTTGCAATCCATCTTGTTTGTTTGTTTATTTATTTATAATGCGCTCCAAACCCACAGGTTACCGGGCGCAGCAGCAAGCATATGCGAGACTTACATTGTTACATGAATAAGTTTACAGTATGACAATATTATATGATCTTGCATCTCTTCTAATGTATTACCTTCTCTGCAACTGGCAAACGAATTCAATGCTTTCTATTTAGATAAAGTGAGTGCCATTAGAAATAATATTGATATTTTTCAGCTACTTCTCAAACGTCCTCACCTGAATAAAATGCAAGGCCACTTAATCCTTCTTGTACCTTTGAGTTTTCCCCAATAAGCCTTGAGGAAGTATTATCTTTAATCTGATCGCGCAAACCTACCAACAGCAATCTTGATGTCTTCCCCGCCTACCTTGCTCGGTGCCAGGCATCTGCCTTGGGCACGTTTATTACCTATTTTGTAAACTCTTCTATTACCCAAGGAATGGTCCCTAAAGAGTTAAAAGCATCCACTCTGACACCCTTGGTAAAAAAAAGTCTTTCCCTGGCCAGCATAATTTCTGGAGAAGGCAGTTACAGCCCAATTACAAACATTTGCGGAGGGCCACCAACTATTAGATCCCCTAATCTGACCTGGCTTTAGGCCAAAGCATGGAACAGAAACAGCCCTTGTTTTTGTGTGGGATGACATTCTGAAATCTGCCCATGAGGATGACCTTACCATGCTGATTATTTTGGACCTCTCAACAGCTTTCGAGGCTGTCGATTTTGAAATTCTACAACCTAGACTGATTGAGGTTGCTCATGTCTCCTTAAATTCCCTCAAGTGTTTTGACTCATTTTTTTTCACACAAAACGCAAAGGGTTAGGGTTGAAATTTGTTATTCAAATTCAATTCCAGTGGTTTGTGGGATCCCCCAGGGCTCCTCTCTATCCCCACTATTTTTTAATATCTACATTCAACCGCTCATGCAAAGTTTCACAAAGTTTGACTTACATTATCGTTCATACACAAATGACCTGCAGATTTATCTGTGTGTAAGAAAATTCAGCAGTCTTCTTACAACCTATTCTGGACTGCACTGTACAGGAGAAAAACTGGATGGCACTGAACAAATTACTAAAAACTAAATCCCTCCAAGACAGAGGTTATTTTATTAAGTCCAAACAAAACCTAGAGAAACCCAACAAAGCTCCCTTCCAGTCCACTTGCTTTTTACCTTCCCACAGCCTTCGATCACCAGGTAAAGAATCTAGGCTTTACCGGGCAATCAAATTTAGATTATGATAATCCTTTAGGGGAAATAGTTAAATCTATTTACTATCGTCCTTGACTCCTGCAACCCACCCTTCTTTTGTTCCCATGCAAGATCAACCTTTAATGATCAGCTCACTAATAAACTCTAAACACGTCCAATGCAACGCTATCCTGACAGGAATCCCGGGAAAGCAACTTTCATGATTAAAACAAGCCCAAAACTCTGCAGTGAGACTTTTGGTCAAGCTACCTAAATTGTCATGCATCTCCCACTATCGGAAGTCCATTCACTGGCTCCGAGTCCAACAGAGAATCATTTCCAAGATACTCCGCCTGGTTTAAAAGTCACTTCATGCGCTTGGCCACCTTTATCAAGCGACTAAAATTGTACCTTATTGTCCATTACAATCATTACGTTCTTCCGTCCAGCATCTTTTAACGGTTCCTATCTCTCACTTTGTCCAGAGCGGAGATAGGTGTTTTTTGAGTCTGCATCTATGGAATGCTCTCCCCAAACATCTCAGACTACAAAATGTGTATCCATCTTTTCGAAAGCTGTTACAAACTCATCTTTTTCAGCAATGTTGCTACTGTCCCCTCACTACCGCTGCAAGTCATATTTAAGAACAGCACCTAGATGTTCGGTTTTCTCCCCCCCCGTCCCCCTCGGAACAGAAATATGCAGAGGACCGACAAATGAAATTGAATGAAATTAAATTAAACTACCCTCACTTTTGTTCAAAATGTACACCGATGTAGAGCGACTGTTTTTGCCCTGGCCTGACAGTTGATCACTTATGTCCTGGGCAGGCAGAGACCACTCAACTCCACAGTCCAGCTGCAAAGGAAGAGAGGGTTAGACAACCTGGAACATAACAGTGATACTTAAAACAGGAGATGGGCTACATCCTGAGTTCCTTCATGGCTGGTAACCAAACGCGCAACCCCTAAATGGGGTTTTTAAATCCCAAAGGGGATTTGTATTTTCCTTCAGAACATAAAGTAAACATAATCTAACTGTTCTTCCCTATACATACATTCCTCCTTCATTTAATAGCCCCTGTGTTGTCCTCTGCCAGTGCATGCAGCGCCACCTACCCACCGCGGTGTCAATGGAGACACAAGGGGGACGCTTTGGGGTGGGCATTCATAGCAGTCCCTTTCTACCTCACTTGCCTTTGACACCCATATAAAAGCGAGGCCATGAGGTTGTCCATTGGATGACCCCCCTACCTGTATGACGTCTAGCAGGTCACCTTTCCTGTCCCTCACCCCTACAGAAAGACTACCACTTTGTACACAAAAACATCAGTGACATTTAGGATCTCCCACTGGCCCTCTACCACTCTAGCTCTGTGCACCCTAAACCTAAATACAACTATAAATATAAACCAATACATACGATAGATCTCTACACAGACATATAATGTATCCATAATAATGTACAAAGTATTTATACAAATGATTGCTGCAGGCAGCCCTTTCCCCCAATCCAGGTCCACAACCCTTACAAAGGTACCGCTGTGAATCTATGTGATCACTGCGCCGCTCGTAATTCCGCAGACAAAAATGTCAAATCCAATTACGGCACGGCGCAGTGACCCTTATTAATTGCCCACATGCCCCGGCCGGCATTACCCCACCTGCTCCTGCCCCCCTTACCTTTACAGAGGCACACTTCCGTTTGCGCCGCCCGCTGCCCACTATCCGTATGGCATCAGTTCCTCCCACTTACTTGGGTCTGAGCTGACGCCGCATGGTCCTTTTAGAACAATTTAGTATCTATAGAGGTTGCGTGAGGCATCCATTTTGCATCTGGTCAGCATTATAAAAGCGCAGTATCTGTACGTTCCCCACCGCCGTGGCATGAGCAGATGACAAGCTCCCTTCCAGGGCAGGCACATCTTGTCTTATGAACCACCTCCTATATTGCTACAGTACAACTCTCAATTGATCATAAGTGATTAGTATCTAGCAGACTAGCACTCTGCTATTGGAACTCTGGTTGATTGCAGGTTGCAGTAAGGAAACCACTCCCTTTTCTTCTTGGCATCCTCCTGTTTTCCTTCCTGACCCGATCCACCAAGTATGCCCTTGGTTTCCTATTGTTCCACTTAGGCCATGGTACATGTATTGACTAACTGCTGGTTACCCATCGGTTTGTTATCAGTCTCCCTACTTCTTCCTGTGTTTTCGCAAATACCTGTGTTGCATCTCTGACTTGCAAATGTATCTTTCTGACCTGCTCGCCCTTCTATCAATGTATTCCCCCTTTTTGCCCCCAACCAGGCACATGGATAGGACATGGTGGCCATCAGAGCACACTACAATGCTATACTGAAGCATTAGAGCCCGCGCCTGAGGGGTCTCTTGTGTTTTAGGTTATCCTGAGCACAACAAGAGTCAAGGGCCTCTGAAAAGGGTTGAAGGTCACCTATCACACAACTGCACCAATGGTACGGTTTCTAATGCTATTAGAGCTTGTGCAGGGGGGACAAAGGAATCCTCACCTGGGGCTTGTTGTGGCACAGCTTGTCCAGGTGCCCTGTGCCAGAGCATACACATCACAAATGGAAGCTTGGAATGTAGTCTTTACTGGCGTTCAGAGCCCCCCTTTCAAGTTTGCTGATTGGCTGGAAAGGTGTAATCAATGAAACAAAGAAAGAAGAAGCATGGAACATAGGTTTCTATTGAAGCATTAGAGCCCTCACCAAAGGGCTCTATTGACTGATAGGCGACCGCTGATCCAGTTAGTAGTCCTGGACCAAAGGCGAGGGTCTCTAACGAGTGCGAAGGTGCGTAGGTCACCTATCCCACGATAGTGCCTGATGATAAGGGCTGTAACACTATTAGATCTTGTTGGGGGGGGCTACAGCCTCACATGGGGCTTCCTGTGACGCAGCTTCTCCACGCCTCAGAAGCTTAGAATTCAGCCTTTAAAGGCGGTTAGAGCAGCACTTCCAAACTTGATGCTTAGCTAGAGAGTTGCAAGCCGGCAAGAAATGCAAAGGAGAGACAGAAAACATGCTTTTGCTGTGGTTATAGAACCTGGATTCCACAATTTCTGGAAACATGCCCTGATTATTTGGAATAACACTGAACAGCCCCGTGATATCGGCGAGCAGGGATTATGTCACGCTGCATCATTAGTAGGGAAGAGAGAGGTGAGCAGGCTGCAGGGCAAAGGCCTAATGGAGTGGACACGCGGTGGCGCCCCTGCTTGGCGCCTGCACTGCTCCTGCTCACAGAGCCCTCCCCCCTCAGATGAGCTGCGACAGGTCCCTGTTTGTTAACAAATTATTTCTCTTTCATCTGTCGAGCGACATGAAAATGAATGTGGTGTGTGCAGGAACCTGTCAGAGTCTCATGTTTATTCATCGCTCTGGAAACGGCGTCCTCTAAACACAGCCGCGGCTCCTATTTCCGTCCTGCAGTCATACTTTTCTTCCATCAGTTTGCTTTTAGTCTTAGTTTCTATTGCTGCATCTCTTACTCTCTTCAATGTTATCTCTATCCTGTTTTTTCTTTCTTTTGTTATTTTTCTAGTTTTCTTCCTCTGTCATTATTCGCCCTTTCTCTCGGTTTTATATTTTTGCCTTTTCTCAATTCCTCAAGTGTCTCGTGATTCTCTCTTTCCCATCTTCTCTTTCCTTAACTCCTTCTTGCCCATTCTATATTTGTTCTCTTTCTGCTTTCTTATGCTTTTCTTCATCCCTTTCTGATTGCATATTTGCAAATTCTCTCATTGTCTGTCTGTGTCGCTTTCACCTTTCTTACTTTCTCCCCTTTTCTTTCTTTTGTTGCCTTGTTATCTGTGTTTTTCACATACAACTGATCATAGGCACATTGATGTGCATTTACTAAGGCAGAGATGGGGGGTGGGGTTTTGGGGCATAGGCCGGCACCGTTAGGCGGACAGAAAAGGGGAAACTAAGGGGAAGAATGATGGTGCCACATATTGCAACTTTTTAAAGGTTATTTTGGGGCAATTGAGACATTTTGAGGCATAGGCGTGCAATAAAACGTGGCTATGTTGGACTGAATTAAAAAACAATTGAGTACACTGAAGGAAAGCATTAACAAATCGCTTGCAGGCAGGTTACTCTTCCGGAAATATTAAGGCAGTCGCCAAGCCTAAATAGGCGGCCCCAAGATGTGAGTCAATCTGAGCAGACATGCTAGGAGCCGGCTGGAATAAGAGGGTTTGCTGGCATAGGCACTGCCAAGAGGAGACCTCATGCAGACCCTCCCTCGGTCCTAGATTCTGAGCGTGAACGGAGGGACGCCTCTCCTTTTATCTTCACGGAGGCTCCGAGAGTAGTTAAGACCCAGAATAATTAAAGCATATATTATTAAATGCATTATATGATCTCCTAAATATGTTCTTCAATCAAATGGATCAGAAAACACATTCACATTTCATAGATCAGTTACTTAATGCAAACTTTGTGTTGACTCTGTACCAAGACTGATGGAGAGCTGGCCTCCACTCAGAGTTGGGATTCAATAATATAAGCTCCTGCCATCCTTCCAGTGCTACATGAACAATTTTTCTCTCCAGTACCCTCACCATTCTCGTACCCAATTGTTCCCACTGTGAACAGTTGCAGTAGGGGCAGAATTTTCAGATGGAGATAGAGTCTTGCGGGTGAAAGGGTTCTTAGGTGAGAAACCCACACCCCTGTCCTTCTGCTTATGCTATAGTGGAATGTCAAGCTCACTGGGAGTGCCAAACTGGGACGTTACTTTAACTGTCCAGTTTACAAGGAACTTACTGGAAATGTTAAGCTAACTGGGGTCTTACTGTGAATTTCAAATTAGGCAGCTTATCGGGCTTGCCATTGCTATTGCTAATGTCAGGTTTACTGGGAATGTCAAACTGGGTGCCTGCTAGAAATGTCTGGCTTACTGGGAATGTCAAACTTTGAGGTTCCTGGAAATGTCAACCTGGGCGCTTGTTAAGAGTGGCAATCTTACTGCAAATGTCAAACTGGGTGCATTCTGGGTATGTCTGTCTGGGAGTTTACTGAGGATGCAAAACTCAAAGCTTACTGAGAATGTCAATCTGGGAGCCTACGGGGAACATCAAACAGAATACTTAATGGAACTAATTCATTTAGACCTTTCTGCCAATATCAAACTGTGAGCTTACTGGGAATATCAAACTGGAAGCTTTCTGGGAATGTATAACAGGGACATTAGTGGGAATTTCGAGCTGACAGGGAATGTCAAACTTGAAACTCAGCGGGAATGTCAAACTTGGTGCTTACTGTGAATGTTAATCTTGCTAGGAATGTTAAACTGGGAGTCTAATGAGAATGTCAAACGGTGATCTTACTTGCAATGTCAAACTGGGACCTTACTTGAAATGTGAAACTGGAATCTTACAGTCAATGTCAAAATGGTACTTTAGTGCAACTGTCTAGCTTATTTAGAATGCCATTCTTATTGGGTGCTTAGTGTAAATGTTAAACTAGAGAACTTATTGTGAATGTCAAGCTTACTGGGAATGTCACAGTGGTAGCTCACCGGGAATCTCAAACTAAGAGTATGCTTGAAATGTCAAGCTATTGTAAGCTTACTGAGAATGTCAAAGTGGGAGCTTTGTGGAAATGTCAAACTGCAACCCAACTAGGAGCACAAACTGGGAGCTTGCTAGGAATGTCAAAGTGGAAGGTGCCTTGGAATGTTAAAAGAGAGCTCACTGGAAATGTCAAACTGGAAGCTTCCATGGACTATCAAACTAGTAGCTTATTGGGCTTGTCAGACTAGTAACTTGGTAATGTCAACTATACATTTACTTGGAATGTTAATCTTACTGGGAATCTCAAACTTGTGTCCAAGAGGGGTAATTCCTCAGACATACCCCATGCAGTCATCCACCCTTGGAAACACACACTGTGCAAGAAAGAGAGATAACGACTGTTTTACAAGCTGAAAACAGAAACTCTCACTGTCTTTCTGCATACATCATGCTTTTATAGGATGCAAGAATTACACAATAGTTCTCTGTTAATATGAACCTTATAACATTATGTACCAAATTTCTTATAGGTAAAATACATTGCCTTTTTTCATTGGACATAAACGCTTCCTGAAATACATCATTATTCCTTGTCACAATGACTTAGGCTATACCTTATTTCAGTGAGCACAAGACATATTACACAACTTTGAGACCAGGTTTAGAAGCCATTTAGGGATGACACATTGCTCCAGACAGCCTGCCAAGGACAGGGATTAGCTGTCTGGTTCTCATTGGCTAATTTCTTTACCTTCTCTTTTTCTGACTTCATGCCAGTTTCATTTGTGAGCAGCACCATTGAAAATCATATATTCTACTATTTAATGTTGCCAAGTCCCTGCACCTTTCTTTCAAAACAGACCCTCACTGTTATTTTTCTGAGCTTCCATGCAGCCCCATACTTCTACTTGTTCAGCACCTTTAAATGTCCCTAAAGCTTAAGGCTTGAAGCCATGGGTAACGCATATTATGATGTCAATTTCTTTTTTTTTAATTTACATTTGTTGCTGTAATATTTCTTATGTTAGGGAGCTACATTCTGCATGTATTTAAGCACTACATTTTCTGATGTCTTGAGTTGATTGAGTGTGGGTAATATCCTTCATATCTAAACACAGGTTGGCCTAATGTCTGTGTAACTTTGTATTGAATATATTTTTGCCTTGTTTCTTAATCAGCTAAATGTGTCATGGGTGAGATGACATAATTACTTCTGTCATCCTTGACTCAACCAGTGTTTATCCTCACTGTTTCTGTTTAGGGTTTGGATATTACAGTTTTTTGAGTGCATAACTCTTCTACTATTTGCAATATTGGACCAGGGGACAGGGCACAGGCCCTAAATGACATGTTCACCTGTCTGTCACCAGAGGGAGAAAGGGTCTACTACTCCTCACTGGAAACTTACTGGGAATGTAAAATGTAAAACTTACTGGGAATTCCAAACTGGAAGGTTAGTGGGAATAACAATTCATATTAAGCAATGCCATTAGATGTCATATCATATTGTGACTTAGCATGGCATGTCATGTCATACCATGATAAATCCTGATATGACATGTTGCATATCATATGTTGACATGTGACATGACATTATGACATGACATATCCTGACATAGCTTGACATAACAGATGATATGACATATTATGACATGTCATGATCTGTCAAGTCATGATATGCCATGATATGCCATGATATGTAATGTACGAATTGGGAGCAAACCGTGGATGTCGGAAATGTGTGTGAGACTACTTTGATTTCAGGCCTGAATTGCTAGTTGTAGAACCAGGCTAGCTCAGATCTAAATATCATGGAGTGTAGGTTACTGAATGAGAAACATTGATTATGTAGCACAAACTGAAAAGACACAACACAAATACCTACGCAACTTACAACACAATGGCAAGAAGTCTGGTCAGGCTCAGGACCTTTCATATTGAGACAAGGCTTTCCAAACAAGTGTGACAAAATGTTGACTAAATATATCATCAGAATATATTTTAACTTGTTGTTTGCAGACATGAAGTGGTTGGGATAAACGCCCATAGGGATGAGGCATTTATCTACAACTTAAACAGGTGTTCCTATTTGGAACAAGATAAACAAAATTAATCAGAACAGGCTCAACTTTAAGATATCAGGGGCTTTTCATGAGTATTGATGCTGGCCTCCCCTGACATCACCATTTCTGACATCACTGTTCCTGAGCTAGCCTGGTTCTACAACCAGCAAGTCACTCTCAGATAGCACCAAGCACACTTCTTTCTCAGATTTGCAGCAACAGGGCTTCAATGGTCAGCCACTTCTTGATGCACAAACACAGTTACTAGAATATAGTGCCTATACTCTTCATTGCTGAACTCCAAGTTACAGGCATATAGCACCCAGCTTCAAAAACATCTTAATAAAATCACATGTCAGTGCAACTGCCAACTTAACTTACAGTCAGTAACGTCCTTAATTTTAATCGCTAGGCTATCATCAGGGCGGCTACAGTTGGTAAGTGGTATGTTCAAGAATTTCAGTTTATCTGTGTGTGTGAATTGATTCACTCAAAGCTGGGAGTCTTCACTCAGGACCTTGCATAGTTCCTTTCCCTAATGTACTATTTCAGAACATCTCCAAAGTTAAAAACGACAATTATCTGTTTGTGTGGTCGAGGGTTGCAGTTCTAGCAGTTTCATTTACCAAATACGCAAATGACCGGCCAAGCGACAAACTTGAGTGCAGCCGATGAATGATTGTCAATTCAGCCACACACATCTTAAAACTATTACACATACAAACACGTGGAATGTGCTGATATTAACACACATTCATTCAATTAAATAGTAGGACTTAGGGGAGACTGAGGTCTGTGTTCCTCCTGTGATCCGTGTGCTATACTTCAAGTCCTGAGATCTTAATTGCCTGGGAGCATTGTTGTCTCAGCATCGGCTCTCTACTATCAGGGCCTGGAAGCATCTAGCATTCTGATTCCTACCTCACCTTGAACCACATAAGAACAGTACACGTGCACGAAAGAGCGCGTGAAGGCGGATCTAAGGTGAGAGCAGTTCTGCAGTTCTGCGGCTTCCAGGCTGAGGCTGGTGAAAAACATTCCGTGAGTAGTTCTGAGGTTTGACCCTGGACGCATTTACTCTGTATACCTGACTATTCAAATGTATTTATTCTCTAATGACAAACTCTAAGCAGCACTCTTATGGCTTATGCAGCATGGTGCCTCATACGGGAAAGCGGGTGCATGATTAGCGAGACTCTAATATGCTCCATTGCCCAAAAGAGCACAAATGGGAGAAGCCTTGTAAGGAGGATGTGACACAACCAGAAATTATTGCCTTCCTCGAGTTGTGTGTTCTGTGGGCGGAGAGGGGGTTAACTCAGTAGAACTACCACATTTTAAAGCCATTTCCAGCAGCAGCAAACTGCTTAATCAAGCCATCAGCACATTGCATATCTCCCCCACCTCAGATAATAATGGCTCTCCTGCCATAGACAACAATGGTTCCCTTTTGAAACACTATTTAAACTCAGAGTGAATTCATTGGGTCCTGCTAGTTTGAATTACAACATAATTGGTACAAGCCTCTCAGCGACCCCAGACCTTACTGTCTTGCTCTTCTCCTCTGGCTCCTCATTTAGTGAAAGCGATACAGAGGAAACATCAAGGGAATATGGATCCATCTCCCCTGCAAAATGAAATCAGGCACATGCTTGTACTTCATTCACAGTAACCTCACTAGAAGCAAAAATGTATGCGTTGCTACAATTATGCTCTAACATGGCTGAGAGACTTTAAATATATTCTAGCCAAAGTTGTTGACCTTATTTCTAAGAACAGTACTTCTAAACATGAGAAATCGAGTGTGGTACCAGTTTTGACCCAGGCTTCAAACCGTGGGGAGCAAGATTTTGCACTGTTGAGCTGTACATTCCGTAGTGTGGCCTGCTACAATAAACAGCAAGTCCAGGTGGAAACTCAAGCGTCCAAATCCACTGGCACGACAAACGCTACTGGTCTCTAAAATCTGAGGCGGCTTTCACCAGGTGGCGTTACTGATCCTGATTATATGATAATTCCAGATGGCAGAGACGTGTGTCTGAGCGGTGTTTAAGTTGTTGCTGCCTCTGTGCATCAGGCCATTGAAGCTCTATGTATAGAAGCCCACCGAAAGTTAACAAAAAACATGCATACCTTGCAGACAGGTACAACATAATAAGGATATTAATTTCAACAAAACAGCTAAACCACCCCTGCATAGATCCTTGCCCTCTTCATCGGGTTACTGCACCGTTACCAACCAAATGGGTGATGGCAGGGTAAGTCGAGCTATGCTCCAAGGCCCTTTGGACAAATGGATTTCGATGCATAATGGGCCCTCTCCAACGACAGTGGTTGGTTCACAACCTGGGGGCAGAGACGAGCATATGACCGCGCAATTGGCTGACACTATGGCATCATCATCCCCTGAACAGCCATTGGTAAAGTAAAAATGAGTCATCAACATGGTTCAAACAGATTTCACAGCCTCAAGCAAGCATTTAGACTTCGGGCATGAAACACTTGCGGTCAAAGTTCATGAACTTAATCCTGACCCTAAGGGAAGGAGGTGTCGGGTATCTTGCATGAGTCTACTCTGGACCCTCCTTGGTCTAAGCATTTGAATACTCCTGGAAGCAAGGAAGTTAACAACTATACCCCTGATCCCTGGCTTGATGGTGTGGAATCACTACAAAAGACTACAAATAGCACCCCTCTGCCCCCCATTAATTCCCAACACCCCACACTCTGGTTTGCTGATTCAAAACACATCAAGTTCGTTCAGGTTAATCCCACTGCCAACAGCCCTTTCCTGAAACAGCCCTTTCCTGAATGGATCCTGGCTCTTAGAACTGCAGTATGTTATTACATATTTAACTAAATTGACGTTTAAGGGCATTGACAGCCTGGAACTGCCTCGATTGAATAGCACCACAAATTGGGCAATAGTGTCTTTTATATACTTATTATTGTCAAAAGCATCTGCAAACACGCTCACACCTTCATGGACCTGGGCTTTAATTTATTAGTGTTCTGGCCTTCTGAGATCAGCAGAAATGTACAGCCCCAGAGTGACTTGGATGCTTATTTTAACCTGTACCCCACTGGTGTTAACCATACCTGCTCTAAGATGGATGCAAATAGGCTTATGGGCAAGTGGGAACAGGTGTGGCAAACAGCACGTCTAGCTTGGACTTGTCAAGAAAGCCCTATTTTCAGCGTGATTTCTTGGAACACATGGGGCTCACACTCATTTCTTCATAATCTGTCTGGTTTAGGGCACCTAATTTACGCACAAGTATTTATGTTAAAGGAAACATGGCTAACTACATCTTTCACCCGCCATGGATGGGTACACTCTGGTTTTCCTTCTATCAGTTCTCTCGACTAAGGGACGACCTAAAGGCGGCCTATGTATAAGTGCAAAGGCTCAATACAACTTGATTGAGCTGCAAGATGTCTGTAGGCACAATAATTTATTAGGTGCTATGTTGACTAAATTGCTGCTGGGATCGGCCTATTTGTTGTTGCTAACCTTATGCGACCCCCTTGACTCTGATCTTACTCAGAAACGAATGGCTGCTGTAATTGACACTTTCAGAGTTTGGTGTGGTAGAGACCAGGGGGGATGGATCGTACTCACAGGTGATTTTAATTTGGACTGGACTGTCCCCTCAATTAGTATTAAGAAGGGGGAAGAAGTGCAGCCATGGCACAGAAGGTGTAGAGGATGTCCCAAATAAAGCCTGCACTCCAGGCGCCCATTTTGAAGTACCAGGAACGTTCACACCAAAATATGTGATGTATGATGAGCAGGTAAATCAGCAGAGAGCCGCAGTAGGGCTCTGTCCAGTACCTATCAGAAGAGCAACACCTATTGAAGTACCGATACCAAGAAAACCATGGACAGTTAGGTATCCATTAAGAAAACCCTACCAGCATATGAGATGAAATGAAGCTTGCCTAGGTACCGTCCAGGAAGAAACCAAAAAGGCCTTAATGGAAGATGAATGGTGACGTCACGAGGGCCCAGACAGACTCACAGATAGAAGAAATGACAACCAAAAAATGACACACAGAGATGAACGCCATGAATAAAGATATCGTAAACCCAAAGGAGAAGAATGATTTTGAAATACAAAAGAATCTTAAGCTGTAAACAGGATGGAGATATTCAACCAGCTAATACCTGTACATATGATTGGAACCGCAAGAAAGCTAAGAAAACAGTGCAGCTTGCTATGCTAAGTAGAAGAATAGCGCGGCATGCGTCATTATACATAATCTGCATCAAAAAGAAGCACAGTATTATAAGTGCGATTCCACTTTGCAAGAAAAGCAGAATCAACTGAGGTTACTAGAGGCCAAACAAGACAAGATTCATATTCTAGCAAAACGAGAAGAGACGGCTGAATCGAAACTAGGCAGATGGAACTCGTGCCAGGAGAGCCAAGGTCATACCAATAGAAGAAACGAGCAGTAGCTACTTATAACTGAAACTTAAGAATATCCTGTCCTTGAAAGGTCGAGATAAGGAGGCGTAGGCAGGTGGCAAGCTGAATAAGAATGAAATGCACAATTTGAGAGAAACTAGACAAAGGCCCTCATTACACGGATGGCGGTAAGGGTTTACCAGCCATTAAGGACGGGACCCGCAAAGGGACCTTGGAGGTAATTACGGTACCGCAATTTGCGGTACCGTAATTACCACCTTCCCCATTCCCTGGGGACAAAAATGGGAATGGGGAATTACCGCCCCCACACACCTTGGAATAGGGCGGTAATTCCGCCATTCACCATGGCGGACTCGGTAAAATACCGGCGGCAACCATGGCGCTATTAGCGCCATGGTTACCGCTGTCCGTGTAATGAGGCCCAAAGTCACGGTGTGGGTAGACGGTGACCAGCCGAGCGAGAAGAAGCACGGGTTGACACCTACGTTTGCCATCCGCCCAGGCAGAGGCCAACCACAGTAAATAATTGACACATATTTGCTGAAGCGATGATTGATTGTAACCTTAATTGGAGGAAGGCCGGGTAGCTGAGGGGCACCCTGCACCTGGCTGACCGTTCTGCGTGCTCTTAAGCAAAGTGGAAATTTATGCATGGGGTTGGTGCCAACCCAATCACAATGGACCAAATAATCTAGGGTCCTATAGTTAGTAGAACCAATGGGGCGTTGTACTTTTAGTAACGTCTACAGTAGTCATATTTGAAGGAAGGGCTTAGACGCCCACATGACAGTGTTTACCCAATCACCTCACTCCGTTACCATATACAGATATAGTACCTATATTAAAGTTACCTTTTCCTAACCAATAGAAGTTCATGTTAAACGCGTCGATTGTTACACGTCAATTACGACGCGCTTTGAGTATAAAAGTTATGATTTGTATGAAGTTCGTTGAAGTTGAAGCGAGAAGGACGATCGCATACTGATATACAAAGGGAAAAAAAGGGAAAAAGTACACGTTTTGTGGTACATGACAGAACAGAACAGAAGAAAATGACTAAACCTTTATGACACTAACAGTTATCATGCATTTAATTTCACATGTAACCATAAAATTATTTAAATTTCACAAGGTTTGCTATACATGCTAACCATCTATATGTGCATGGACAAGCGTATGTTAAAAATGTTTAAGAATACTCTCCCCTTTAGATTTTTTTCAAAACTTTTTTGATTAAAAAATTTCACAGGCATTAAGCATTATTTTTTTGTTAGAGAATATAAAGTATGCCGTTATACATACATTTCCAGTATAAGTCAGACCACTAAGTGCATTACAGTCCCATAAAGGCCTATGCAGCCATTTTCGTCTTAAAAAACATATGCAGATTTTTACAGAATATAGATGCTTTTCACTGCACTTAATATGGTCAAAAACTATCCAAACTGGCCCCTGATTTCAACTCCTTCATCATTGATGGTAACACTATCAAGGCCTCTAGGGACATTAAAACATTAGGGATTTACCTTGACTCTACCTTATCCTTGGCCAGACAAACAAATGCAGTTTCCTCTGCAGCGGCACACACCTACAAGCTTATTACAGCCAGCCGCCCTTTCCTTTCACCAACCAACTGTGTCACACTTGCCAGGACTCTTGTGCTGTCAAAAATTGACTACTGTAATGCCCTCTATCTGGGCACCAACAGATGTAACTTAAACAAGTTGCAAATCATCCAAAACAATGCTATTAGAGTCGCTCTCAACATCCCTAGGAACCAACACATCTCAGACACCAGACGTAACCTGCGCTGGCTCTCCGGCCCTCAACGAATTACACTGAAAACACTTGCTCTCATTCATAAATGCCTATCCAACCAAGCTCCCTTCTACTTAGCCAACAGATTCACCCTCGACAGCACTAACAGACCTCACAGAACTGCTCAGACTAACTGCCTCTCTATACCACGTTTCAACCTTCAAAGATCTGGCGGAGCCAGCTTCCCAGTAATGGCAGCGAAATTCTGGAACTCGCTTTCTAACTTGCAAAGATCTGAACCGTTCTTCCACAGTTTTAAAAACATGGCTAAAGCTTGGCTAACCGCCCAAGACCCGTCACCTACTTGCCAACCACCTCCCATGGCTAGCCACCTCTTGTACATAGGCTATGTCCTCCCGATCACCCGTAACTGCATTATGTATATATGTTTATTAATGTTATTGTAATTTTAAACTGTAATTTAAACTGTAATTGTACTGCCATGTCTGCCTTATCATGTTGGAGCGCTCTATAAATAAAATAAATACAAATACAAATGCATCACTGCTGATTTCTATGACTCCCCGTTTTTTGTACTGGTCATTAAACGGACTCCATTTGCCAAACCATTGAGTTGTCCTTATTGATTGGTGTTGGAGTAATAAATCTGTACCCTCATCCATCTCAAGGGTGTAGCTATCTAGTCTTAAAGTACTTCGGAGCAAACCTCGGCTCTATGGGCCGGCCGGAGGGTCTCCAGAGTACACTTGGTAGCAGAGATTGATGTTTTATCGATTATTGATTAGAATAAGACACCCATTGACCGTCGACATAAAGTAACTCTTGGTCTTTGGCAATATCACGATTCCTTTGCCATTCGGCTGAGTAGACCGTGAAGCTCCCTGTAGACAGTGGTAGTATAAGAAAGACTGCAGACCAGGGCTTGAAGGGACCCGTGTTCCCCACACACCCCTTCCCATTCCTGAGGGCAGCTGAGCGGGCAAAAAACCGAAGAAGGTGGTAACGAAGGCGGTGATCCTGAGGTTCCAAAGAGGAACCATGCGAACAGTGAGTGAAAAAGACTAAATGTTCTGGCAAAAGTGCATACTTTAGAACAAGTACTGGGAAAAGGTAACGGAAGGAAGTGGGAAAACTAAATATAGTTAGAAGTACAGAAGACTGTATATATATAAGGGGATAATGACTCGAGAATAATTAAGTAAATAAAGGTTACCGGGGAGCACAACCGATAAGTAAGAGGCTACCGGGGAAGACACCCGAGAAGTGAGAGGATTTGCCTTATTCTTACACTTTTAATACAAGCGGATAGAAGAAACGTGTACCCAGAGTCCCAGCTAAAGGGGGAATGATTAGACTACCACGACGGTTAAAGACGTTGTGAAAGGGGTATGTTTAGACTCCATGAAGGGGTAATGATTAGAGGCAAAGATAACTGTGCCCAGCTGGTGTTCGTCTAGTCTGTCAAACGTCTGTCTTATATGTTTTTTGTTGTGACGTCATATATCGAA
Organism: Ambystoma mexicanum; assembly: GCF_040938575.1. NCBI lineage: Eukaryota > Metazoa > Chordata > Amphibia > Caudata > Ambystomatidae > Ambystoma > Ambystoma mexicanum. Next base: position 1,022,193,478 of record NC_090923.1, on the reverse strand, counting down.
CATTTTCTTTGAGAAAACTGATTTAAATTTTACGTGATTTAACAGCTGAGATAAAATCGCATACGAATTGATGTTTTTTGAGTAAATTAGAAGTTATAACATCTTGTGAAAAATTTGGATAGGAGCTTGCAGTGTTTGGTGCTCGCTCATATTGTTGGAACTGTTTAAGCCACACAAAATTGTTGACAAGTGTTATATAAGAGGAAATGGAAGAGATTTGAGCATGGAGGACATAACTCCATTGACGCACTTATGCAAACAGTTGCCAAAACACGCACCCGAACAAAAGAAATACAGTACAGAGTGGGTTAAAGGGACTGCCCACAAAATGTTTATGCCATGGCCAGAAGGTGGGTCCTTATCTAAAGCCATCTTGAAACATATGACGACATATTTGCATGCCAACTATACGGGCAAAAAGCTAGAAAAACGCCTCGCTGTTCTGGAGCTTTGGAAAATGTATGAACAGGGAAAGGAAGAGGAGCCGCCAATAGATTGGATACTTAATATATGCACGCAGGGGGGGAGACACCTACCGCGCCACCTGCCCCATCCGAAACAAAAGTTGAAGAATGTAAGGACGAGGGATTATACCCTCTGAGAGAACTTAAAGCAGCCACGGGGTACAGCAACCCGGCATATGAGTCACCCTCGCAAAGTAGTGACGAAAATCAAGAGAAAGATAAGGATAAGAATATTACCTCCACAGTCCCACGGGACAAGGAGAGATGCAATGACGAAAGAAGAGATCAGGCACAAACAAGCGCATCTCTCGACAAGGAGAGAGAGGGGAAGAGATGGAAGGGAAACGAAGACAGAACTGATGAGATAGCATTCGCAAAAAACGAATGGATGGGAGGGCAAATTTTACTGAAACTTGATGCAAGGGCATTGATGACACGAAGCAAAAGGAGAGGTTAGATGAGGCACAGAGAAAGGGGAAAGAGAAGGAATTGAGAGACGAATGAATAAGAAAGAAAGACAGACAAAGGCGAGAAAAGCTATATTGCGAAGAGCAATAGAGACAGCTCGATCGCAAACCAAGAGCAGCCAATAATGAAGACAGACAGGAACAGCAAAGGTTAGAGGAAGAGGAAAGGATACGTGAGAAAAGAATAAAGAGGCGAAGAAATTCAAAGGACAGATGAACGTAGAAATGAAAAGAAAAAGGAAAAAGAAAGAGTAAGAGAAGAGGCGAGGAAGCGCAGAGAATTTGATGATGACATAGAAAGTAAGCGGGGACAGAGAGCACGCGTTCTTGAATATCTGGGGAGAGAGGTTAAAAAACCTGATCCAGTAGTAGACTGGGAATATATAGAAGAATTCTTTCCTGCGTACAAATCAGTACCAGGCACGTCTAGGGCAAATATGGAAGATGACTTTGACACCAGAAGCATCGGAGAAACGATCGATAGAATATATGATGAAATGGGGTTAGAACAAACACCCTAAGGGGAGGGGGAAGACGAGCGCTGGAGAGCACTCAGCTGTACGACACTGAGGTTGTCTCCCGAAGTAGTAGGAATAGAGAACTATCCCTGGATAGATTAGAAATAAGTAGGAGTAAGGAGGACACAAGAAGTGGCACTAGTTGGGGACAGACTCGGAAAGGGAGGAGTGCGAGGAAAATGAGGAAGAGAGACGGAGCGAAAGATATCTCCCCAGAGAAAAAGGAATAAGATGGTCAGACACTAGAGAGTCTGCACCGAGGGCATCAGAGTCAGCCACACAGTCTGACCGACATGAAGAAGTATCTCATGGTCAGAGGGGGGTGTCTTCACTGCCCTATGTAGACAGGCTCAGGACATTGCCAGGAAGAGGGCGATGCAGGAATATTACCCCTGCAATAGACAGAAGAACAAAGAGAGAGAGAGAAGAGAGAGAGGGCTATGCATCCCAATTTCCATTGTTCGAGAAAGGGGGAGTAAGACCGTATTATATTCCATGGCCACACATGGATCGAGAAAATTAGAAAAACAAGCTTCCAATGCTGACATCGGGAGCCGGAAAGTGGATACATGAGTTAGAAAAAATGACAGGGGGAAACATGTTAGCCAATGGGGACATCAAAAGTCTCCTAATCGCCATACTTGGTGAGAGAGCAGACGATTTGTGGGCACGAGCAGGCTACCCTGGTGTAACCACATTTAATACCGCGAATGACGGAGCTCCATTTAACAATTGTAGAGCCGCAGTATGGAAAGCGCTACTAGTGCTGTACCCAGATACTTCCGATATGGGAGCTATAATGACACGAAAAATGAAGGAGTCTGAGGATCCGTTAATTTACATACAGAATTTTCAAGACACTTGGGTGCTCGAGACTCATGAATCTTGGACGAAATCTATACCTGTGTTTTACCATATATTGTGCCAAGGGCTACCAGATCCGGTGCAGAAACAACTCAAGAAATTGGTGGGAAATGAGGCCAAGCCTTGGGCTGAAATACAGTTGACCATCACACATTATTGCAGACTTCTGCAAGAAGAGAATCGCAAAAAAAAGCTGCCCGAAAGGGTGAGGAAGCGAAATTGGTGCAAAAGAAATTGTCAAAATATGCTCTTGAGGGAGCCATGATAACTAGCGCAGCTGAAACAAGCATGCAGCAGTTGATTAATCCACAGCCGAATAATCAGGGCAATACAGGGATTTTCCCCAGGGGAAGAGGATTTAGGGGAAGAGGATGGCAGAGCAATCAGGGAGGTTTCCAAAATAATCAAGGAGGTTTTGAAAGTATACAAAACGGTAACCAAGATATCTCAAACGGACAAATGATCAGATGACCGCCAGTATGTTGGCTGTGGGGAATGACCGGACACTTGGCACGCACATGCAGAAACCAAGGCATGATGCAAAACGGCCAAGGCACAGGAGCAGGCATGACGAATCCACCTGCAGTTTTACAGCAGGGTATTGCATAGAATCACACAGTGCAACAACAAGAGCCAGGAGCGCAACAAGGCATGCAACCTCAGAGCATGGGGAATTTTCCACAAGGACAATCCCAACAGGCGCTGTTGCAATTATCACAGACGATGAGTACGAACCCTGGAATGGGAAGTAACAATGGACATGGGGGAATTCCATAAGCACACAGTGGGCCAAATTTGTATAAGGACTAGGACAGCTCCCTGGGAACCCTGATGTGTTCGTTCTATCCTATCAGTGACTCCAGACCCTCACAGGGAACCTAGGGTGGATGTCTTTATAGTGGATACAGAATATTCCTTCTTAGTTGACACAGATGCAACACGCTCGTGTTTTACAGGAGCTACGAGTCGCGCTACCTTCACAAATGCACTTCCAGTCTCCATGGGAGAATGTAAAATGAATGTACCTTTATTATATGCTCGACAGACCCCAGTAAACATTTTGGGTCGAGGTTTAATGACAAAGTTAAAAATGATAATCTCATTCACGGAGGAGGGCATAGTATGTTCCACTCCAGGAATGCACTACTCAAATGTATGCGAAATGATTAGGGCATACTCAGGACACATAGCCATAAGGGCCATACCATTAGAGACAGAAATGTTCGCATATGGTATGCGTGTGCTTAGGGCAGGATTGCCAGGCCTTGCAGACAAAATCATGAGAACCCCTGATGAGTTCTTATTCAGACCCAGAATACCGATGCATGAGGAGAAGGGACAAGTATTTCCCTTGATGGTACACACAGCTGCAGTGTGAGGGAGAGTGCTCTTGATTGATGGTTATGACGACGAGGGCCGACAATGGTGCATAGTAATCGCCATTGAAGAAGGATATCGATTGACTGACGTCACCGATGATCTGTTTGAAGAGCAAACAGATATGGGAGAGACAATGGTGGAAGTGAGTCTCACCTTTTGGGTAAAAATGATTAAAAGAGAAGTACTTCAGAGAATGATGTTGGCACAAAATCATCCTGAATATTTTGATGACGATATGGCCAAGGTGCCTGTCTCAGTATGGACTACAGGCCCCTATGACATAGGCCTCTTGAAGGGGGTTGGAGAAGTGAAGATCAGATTGAAACCAGGAGCGATTCTACCAAAAGCCCGACAATATCCCATGTCTAGAGAGGCAGATGAGGGGATTTTTAAGACAATTTCTGCAATGATGGAACAGGGCATCTTAGTGACGTCAGAGTCGTCGTGCAATACCACGGTTTATCCGATCAAAAAATCAAAGGGAGGGTCTAGGCGTTTAGTCCAGGATGTTGAGGCTGAGTTCCCTCTAGTCCCTAACCCGTCTACAATTCTATGTAATATACCCATTGAAGCAAAATATTTCCGTGATTGACTTGAAAAATGCATTTTTCTCAATCATGTTGCACCGTGACTCACAAGATCTGACATCATTCACGTTCAGACAAATGCATCTGAAAAGCACAAGGCTGCCACAGGGGTACTGTGTGTCTCTGTCTATTTTCAAACGAGTCCTGCAAATGGACTTGAGCAATATTGCATTAGAAAGTGTCGTCCTGCAATACGTGGATGACATCTTCATTTGCAGCACCACAGAAGAGCAATGCAGGCACGATTCTGTTCAGCTATTGACTATACTGGCTGAGAAAGGATATAAAGTTGACAAGGAAAAGTTACAATATTGTGAACAATAAGTGCTGTACATACGCCAGCTAATCTCACATGAGGGAAAGAGAGTGACCCCAGAAAAAGCTGAAGCCATATTTAACACAGCTAAGTACACACGATAAAGCAAATGCAGAGCTTTTTAGGCCTATGCAACTATGTCAGGGCATGGGTCTTCGACTACAGCTCTTACACTAAGACTTTACGCCTTTACTTCAGGTCATAAAAAAGGCCCAAGTGACAAAAGAAAAGATTGAATGGTCTGAGACCATGGAGAAAGGGTTTGCTGAACTTAAAAGAGCTATTTGCACAGCTCCAGTTCTTGGAATTCCCAACTATGCCGAGGAATTTTACCTGTTTTCACACACGAATGGCAGCGTTTTGACAGCAGTACTCACACAGAGAACCACGCTGGGGTACAAGCCCTTGGCATACTACAGTGGGAATTTGGACCGAGTAATGAGAGGTCATTTTCCTTGTGAACAAAGTTTAGCTGCTGCAGCGTTTGCCATAGAGAAGGCTACAACCATTGTGATGGGTTGCTCAATGACGTTGTACATCGAACACTCACTATTTGCCACTCTAGAGAAACCAAAGGGCACATTGACATTTCAGAGAGCTTCTCCTTATGAAGTGATCATATCAAATCCATCGATTAAGGTAATCCGATGTTAGATAGTGAACCCAGCTATGATTATAGCAGAACCAGTCACTGAAGGAGAGCCAATACATGACTGTGCAAATTATGAAGAATTCTATGATGAAATTCCCAGGGTGAAAGAAAATGCCTTGGCAGAAGGAGAGACTGTCTTCATTGACGGGTCTTTGAGGATCGAACAAAACGACGGGCAAAGATATACAGGCGTTGCTGTAATGAAGCACGCAGCAAATGGAGAATTTCGAGGGCTTCATAGTGCACTAATACCATCTCATTATTCAGCACAGGCTGCAGAATTATTGGCGTTGATACTCGCCATTGAGAATCACGCAGACCAGGAATTAACGATGTACAGTGACTCTGCCTATGTGATGTCAACAGTGCATGCATGACTAGCACACTGGAAAAGGAGGGGCTACCTCCAAGCAGACGGCACGCCAGTTCAGCACGCAGCCTTATTAGATTGTCTCATAAAGGCACTACAGCTCCCAGTGGGCATAGCGGTCGTGAAATGCGCCGCCCACATGAAAGGGACAGATTTAATCTCACGTGGAAATCAAGCAGCAGACACAGAAGCCAAACTTAGGGCATCCAAAAGTGAGACGATCATGGATGTGGAAGCTACCCACGCCAACGAGCCAATGATGGTTACACGAACTGCACCTGAGAGTTACAGTAATTTGGGGCAAACACAGTTAATCGAACTCCAAGGGGAGGCACCACAGGAAGAAAAGAACCTGTGGAAACATCGAGGGTATTCTTTAAACCCCTCAGACAGCTTGTGGTGACAAGACAGCACTGGAAAACCAGTGATGCCTGTAGCCCTATCAAAGATAGTGCTGGAGCAGTTACATTACCCGGCACACATGAAAAAAGAGAATCTAGCAGCAACGCTTGCTGAAGACTGGTTCATACCGAATTTAGCTGAGCACGTTGCATTCTTTATAGTGAACTGTATACTTTGCCAGCAATTCACGGCTGGGCACACATTAAAGGTAATGAGAGGAGTCATCCCAAGGCCAAATGGGCCTTTTCAGCACTTGCATTTCCACTGTGTCGACATGATTCAAGTATGTAACGGGTACATATACTTAATTGTTGTGGTGTGTCCATTCTCTTGATGGATTGAGGCAGGTCCATGTACACACCCAGACTTTACATGTGCGGCCACATTTTGTGAGGGAAGTGTTCCCCAGGTGGGGGGTGTGCAAAGTCATGAGATCAGATAATGGCCCTCACTTTGTTAATACAATATTTGAACAGATTAGCTTGCTGCTTGGTATAAAGTACAAGTTCTCAACGGTGTATCATCCACAAGGTAACGGTATCTGTGAGAAGCTCAACGGCTTGTTAAAGGAAAGGATAGCCAAGTTGAAGCTTACTGTAAAGAAGGGATGGTTGCACTGCCTTCCTTTGGCACTGTATGCACTTCGGAAACAACCCGGGTCCGACCATCATCTTACACCACAGGAAGAAGAATGAGAACTCTTCTGACACTCCGAGAGCTAGATGTGATGCCCAGTCAACAGGAGATATTTTAGGGTCTGAAATGCAAAACTATCTGAACTGCATGACATCTTGCCTCATTGTAACTTCAGACCAACTGCAGCGACGACGAAAAGGGTGCAGAGCAGCACAGAACACAGAAGGAGATACTACAACAGACCAAGTTCAAGGTTTACGTGTTCCATCCGTCTGACCTGGAGACGCCGTCCTTGTGAAGAATAATAAAAGGAAAAAGTGGGACGAGCCAAGATTCAACTGTCCTTTTACAGTGGAGGACTGCACTCCATCAGCAGTAAAAGTACAAGGTGGGAGAGCTTGGATTTTTCTCAGCGATATTAAACCCTACATCGGAGAAGGCCTCCTGTCTGAACCCCAATGAGAAAATCGACGAACGACTGGGAAGAACCACAGCACATTCAGACAAGATCCATGACGAGGAAGAAGGACACATGACCAGCCAGACAAAGAAAAGGAACTTTTTCCAAGGTGTGGCTTGAATTGGACACTTCCTCTAAGCAATAAAAAAGGGGATAAGGACATCCTAGTTGCAGGGTGAAGAAGAAAATTGCACATATAAGCCACAACACAGTCTGTTGACTGCTGAACTTTGGAATGAGGCACACTTAAGCCTTGATGAGAAAAGAACATGCCAAATTTTGACAGAGGACACTTACATTGGAAGCAAATACAGTATCCCGACTCATTTCATACCGAGACCCTATTCGAAATCACTTATGGTGTCCCGCAATAGCGACATCGCCAAGGATGTGGTCACCTATTTTGATCTAGTGCTGAGATCATACCCGTCACTGGTAGAGACGCTCACCAATGTCACTGACTCTCTTCAAGATCCTGAAAACAAAAAGACAATAAGACGACTGCTCACTGTCATTGCCGAAAAATTTCTCCTGCTTCCTGAGTACAGTGAGGAGAAACCAAATGTCCCAAACACAGGCGGACATCAATGAGCTTCTCAACACATTGTTCTTCCGTATGATTGAAGACTGTCCAACTCTTGTCGGAAGAACAACAGACACACTTATGTTTCTTCGAGAACCAGCAAATACAGAACATCTAAGCCAGCTTTTAAATAAAATAGTGATCCTAGTCGCACTCCACATGACCGGACAGTGCAGGCATTATTTACATTAAGGAAAAGAATACATCATCCTGAACCTCAGCAAAGACAGCAGGTTGGCACACAATGTCCTCTTTTGCCTAGTCACTGGTTTTCCAGAGCTAGTGGGAAACCAATCGATGTTGATGTCCTCACATTCATCAGAGATGCAGCTAATATTGCACAGATGGGAATGCTCTTGCACGGAATTGTGCTCCAAGTGGAACTCTCTAACCATCAGTGGAGCTATCTGAGGAGATTCTAAAAAGCCTTCAGCCGAGGGACAGATCGAGGAAGCAGTGTCAAGAACTTCACTTGTTATATTTGTTGTTATTTTTCCCTATTTCTTCATACTGATCAGTGTATAATATGTCCTCAGGACTGGAGCAAATCCGAGGAGTGGACTGAGAGCATGCACAGTAAAAGTAATTACTGAAGTGTTATTTAACTCGATTTTTCCCACAGTCTAGCAAAGGAACTGTATACTGAAATAAGAGACAAGAGGGGGGGGACACTTGTGGAGCACCGGACGCTCTTAAACACAGAAATAATAGAAATAATAAACATTGACATTTGGTGCATGATCGAGATGGGGGTCCAGAGGAGTAATTTAGTCCTCCCACAAGAGGAGTGGCACCCCTGCTTTTCTGGAAGCAAATGGTGCCGCCTCACATATAGAACCATAATGTTTTGTGTATCATATTCATCATTGTTTTACTGTCATCAGAACTGCATTTTTTATTGGTGCACAATGCGTTCCAATTCCAGTGCACCCACCTAATGATGCATGTATGAAACCCACAAAAGCAGCGAGACCTTATATAGTCATTTCAGTCCCTAGAAGATCTTATGGAGGAATGAATGAACTTGAAATGGATGTGATTAGCAATGACACACACACACTTGTGGTCACAAACAAACAGAAAACCCAGAGACAGGGTCGGCACGGAATGAATGAAGAAAGGTTTCTGACAACCACACGCATGCAAACATTGAATGCACACGAAACAGGCCTAGTGTCAACGACTGCAGAACCACAAACCAATGCGGTACAGAAGAAGAGACTGCCTGCCATAAGAAACTCCACAGCAGATGTTGTGAGAAAACAAGAGAGTTAAAAGGAAAACCAAAAGAAGCAGTCATATCAGAAACTCTTAAGAAAACAAGAGCCAACTCGGAGAAACTCTGTGCACGGACACAAGTGATAGTAGACTCATTATTTCCGCACATAGCCAGAGCGAGGAAACTACAAGAGGAACTGAAGAACAGAACCGCAGAGACCGTATGTAACATATGTTCCAACGCAAGGGACAAGTACTAGTTCTACAATACAACCATACATCAGACCAGTGTCAGAGTGGTTGGTATGGGCATTTGTAACCAGCAGGAGACAGATGTATGAGGAGAGGGAAAGAGCTGCCAGACTCTTGTCCACTCAAATAACGCAGATGAGGAGGCCTGCACCATGGACCGGGATACCTGAGAATCCTCCAGCAAGAAAGAGCCATACAGACGCATTCAGGGATGTAGTCATAGCCAACTACAGGAAAACACTAAGAATCAAGAGAAGCATGCATGGAGATGACAACAAACTCAACGACTACCTGGACAGCACAGCACATCTGGGAAATAACATTTGGTACCAGCACATGAAAGAAGTTGGAAGATGAAATTCAGAAGGGGAATGCGTTTTTTGTGCACTCCTACCATACAGCATAGGAAAATCCAAGATCTTCGTAGCTGAAGAAATAGATGTCCAGACAGCACACTGTCTCTCATACGTAGCAATGTGCAAAACCAGATGCCAGTTCATGGGAAGTGATGCCTCATTAATATGGGCAACAGAAACAGCCTATGCCGCCGAAGATGATTATGTTCAAGACATTAAGACCAGAAACAGAGCTCATACTAGGAATCATGTGATCAGGTACGAGAAGCCTGGAGTTAAAGGAGCATGAATAAGATGGGAAGTGAACCCAAGAATAAATGTCCAAGGAAAAACACCAGAAGAGGCTTGAAAATGGAAGAACAGAGCCAAAATAGAGATTTGGGGAACAGTGCTTTCACCAGACTGATGGGAAAAAGGAGTGGTGATTTGCAGAGCATGGGTGATCACTGGACTCTACAAAGAAACTGTTGATATTGTGCAGAATGGCTGCAAGCCATGATGGCCAAAACTTGCAAAACTACTAACATGGGTCGATGACAGAGGAGGACCCTTGCAGATAGTGCCACTGGAAAGCCCAAAGTTCTGTTTCAGAAATAACGGCACAAGGAAGATGGGTGAGAATAAGAACTGTGGACGAGTTTTTGACGCTCCACGAATGATACATGGAACTGCAGTGATTATGGATCATTATTGAGCATGCAGATCCAAAGCATACATCAGACTGCCGAAAAACTGGGGAGGCATATGCACAATAGTGAACGTTCACGTTCCAGCATTGGTGATCCCGAAAAGTGACCTGAATATTGACAGTTTCCCGAAAGCAGATGCTCACCTGAGGAAGAAGAGATCTGTGGAACTGCTGACGTGAATGAAGAGAGAAAATTATTTCTCTGCTAAATCAGAAGAAGCATTTCATGCAATCCCATATGAACACAGGCTGTTCAGCCTCACCTCATCAGTGTTCACAACGATTTTTATGCCAAGAATCCAAGTTGGAGTAAAAACTAAATGGTTACAGATAACCAGATGGGAGTTACTGCAGACCATCAACACAACCATAAAGGATTCAATGCAATCAAGAAAGAGTTAGAAGACATCCGACTGATGACTCTCCAGAACAGATATGTCCTTGACATGATCACAGCCATGGATAGATGAGTTTGTGCAAAAATAGGAGAATCATGTTGCACATTTATACCTTCTCACGACGTGGAAAATGGACTATAGCCGAAGCCATAGGTATGCTGACGAAGCTACAGAACCAGATGATCGACGAAACTGACGAAATTGATGGTGACAGCTGGTTTGGATCACTATTCTCTTGGGTCCCACAATGGATGGCAGACATATTCAAGTTTCTGGGTGCCCTGCTAGCAATGATATTACTAGGATTTTGTGTTATCAAGGTAATAATCTCGCAATGCCAGAAAACTGTGAAGAAAGCCGTAGGGATGAAGATCATGATTGATGTCAAGCCAGGATGGAAGCCCAAAGACACGACTGATGAAGAAAAAAGAGACTTTGTGAAGGCCAACATTCATGCACCAGAAGGAACAAAGTTTCTCTATCCCAGGAAGCACGGAAATTATGTGGGAAGATGGGTTTACTGTAGCCCAAATGGACAATGTCAACTAATGACATGGAATAAAGATGAACATGTAAGGACTTGAGGAAGCTTAAAAGGAGTAATAAAGATATGGACTTCAAAGAGACACTTCTTCAAACCATCATGTATAGACCCAGAAGATGAAGAAGAAATGAACCCAGGTGATGGAGTGAAGATAAATATAGAAGAATTGAGTGAATTGCATCCAAAGATGAAGGTGAAAGTGGTAGATGAATCGCCCAGAGGGGGAGTGTAGAGGAGGTCCCAAATAAAGCCTGCACTCCAGTCGCCCATTTTGAAGTACCAGGAATGTTCACACCAAATTATGTGACGCATGATGGCCAGATAAATCATCAGAGAGACACAGTAGGGCTCTGCCCAGTACCTATGAGAAGAACAACACCTATTGAAGTACTGATACCAAGAAAACCATAGACAGTTAGGTATCCATTAAGAAAACCCTACCAGCATATGAGACGAAATGAAGATTGCCTAAGTACTGTCCCGGAAGAAACCAAAAAGGCCTTAATAGAAGACGAATGGTGACGTCAAGAGGGCCGGGGCAGACTCACAGATGGAAGAAATGACAACCAAAAAATGACACACAGAGACGAAACATCATTAATAAAGATATCGTGAACCCAAAGGAGGAGAATGATGTTGAAATACAAAAGAAGCTTAAGCTGTAAGCAGGATGGAGATATTCAACCAGCTAAAACCTTTACATATGCTTGGAACCGCAAGAAAGCTTAGAAAACAGTGCGGCTTGCTATGCTATGCTAAGTAGAAGAATAGCACGATAAGCACCATTGTGCATAATCTACCTCAAAACGAAGCACAGTATTATAAGTGCGATTCCACTTTGCACGAAAAGTAGATTCAACTCAGGTTACTAGAAGCCAAACAAGACAAGATTCATATTCTAGCAAAACGAGAAGAGATGGCTGAATCAAAACTCAGCAGATGCAACTCGTGCCAGGAGAGCCAAGGTTATACACATAGAAGAAACGAACGGTAGCTACATATAATTGAAACTTAAAACAGAATATCCTATCCTTGAAAGGTTGAGATAAGGAGGCCTAGGTAGGTGGCACGCTGAATAAGAATGAAATGCACAAATTTAGAGAAACTAGACAAATTCACGGTGTGGGTAGCACGTGACCAGCCGAGCGAGAAGAAGCACGGGTTCACACCTACGCTTGCCATCCGCCCAGGTAGTGATATCAGAACTTTTCCAGACAGAAGATGCAGTTTCTAGGCCAACCACCGTAAATAATTGACACATAGTTGCTGAAGTGATGATTGATTGTAACCTTAATTGGAGGAAGGCCGGGTAGCTGAGGGGCACCCTGCACCTGGCTGACCGTTCTGCATGCTGCTAAGCAAAGTAGAAATGTTTGCATGGGGTTGGTGCCAACCCAATCACAATGGACCAAATATTCTAGGGTCCTATATTTAGTGGAAACAATGGGATGTCATACTTTTAGTGACGTCTACAGTACTCATATTTGAAGGAAGGGCTTAGACGCCCACCTGACAGTGTTTACCCAATCCCCTCAATCTGTTACCATATACAGATATAGTACCTATATTAAATTGACCTTTTCCTAACCAACAGAAGTGCATGTTAAACTCTTGATTGTTACACATCAATTATGACACGTTTTGAGTATAAAAGTTATGATTTGTATGAAGTTCGTTGGACTTTCACACTTTGCTCATGTGGTTCCCCTAAGGCCTGATCCAAATGGCCTGTGATTAAAAATATAATCGATCGGCAGGGTGGACGTTCAATCGAGGCTAAGATAAATGCCTATAAATTATCAATAATGCCAGGCATTTTATATGCTATGGAGGTGCTTCCCAAGAGGGCGGTCACTTGGCTGAAAAAAATAGAGGCTAAAATATTGCGCTCTCTACTTGGTCTTCCGGGAGCTGTACCAATTGAGGCCATTAGATTGGAACAAGGATTGCAATCATTAACTTCACTATGGAAAGGGGCTGTGTGTACATGTTGGGCCTCAATATGCTTCAGTGATCCTGATAAAGGTAACCTAGTGAGCATCACACTACTCCATAAGCATTGATGCTCTTGTAGTATCTGGTACAGGGAAATGGAGAAACTGGAAGAAAGTCATTGCTTGAATATTGGTTTGCATGGATTGCCAGAAAATGGCACACCTGGCCTTGAAAAGAAGTCTGACATTGCGATCACATCCAGTCTCTAGCTTACCTGGCAATGACTCATAAATATTCCTGCCAAGGAATGTTCTCAGACGCTCCCCGGAATTATTTAATTAAAACACACTCTCCTGCCTTGGTTTGATTTATTTGATCCCTGCACTTAGAAGATGCGGGAGCACGGTCTGGTATTAGACAGGAAGTGCATCTTTGTCGTTTTTGTAAAAGGGAAATTGAATCTTCACGTCACTTTTTGACTCTCTGCCCTAAATATGTTGAAGCATATGAGAAGGCTTACCACAAATTTGCTACATATCGCACTGATCAGTTTCGGAGCACCATCTACGGAGCTGAGTCACTGGTAGTGACCTCTGCAACGTATCACATATGGTAGCAAGCGAAAAAGAGAATGGGCCCTCAGATTGGTATCCATAGCTGACACACTGTGGAGGGAATTATATAAATGTACAGTCATTCTTGAAACCTATGTATGAATTTCCATCCTAATTGATTTTATGATATGATTATTTGAAATGTTTTCATTCCGTGACATTTTAAAAACAGTATTTTTCTATGTATTTTCTATGTATTCATTAATGGTTTTATTAATAGTGTAAGAGGTCATTTCTGAACAGAGGCACTTAAATAAATGTTAAAAAAAGAAAAGAAGAATTTGCAATCATTTTCCAGGGACTTGGACATTTAAGTTACTACTCCATGTCCCATCCCATCAACATGTGTTTTAGTTAAAGGGCACCCTTATTGTTGGCAATCTGCCATTATGTGCCAATTGGGCACAACGAAAGCTGGCAATTATCTGCTAAGTGGGCACGAGGCCATTAGATAACAGCTGTGTTGTACACAAAAACACGTTTCACATGTGTTTGGCACAGCTGTACCCACACCCTTTCAGTCACACACACATACATATATACATACATACACTTACAAATATTGGGGCTCTGCTAGACAATCGCCTATGCTTTCTCACTAAAAATAAATACATACCTCTTCCTGTTAGGGAGACACACCACTCAATCACCGGTCCCTAAGCCCATCCTCTGCGATTTGCCTGCATAGCACACATGCTCTCTTCTACCCTGGTGCACAGGGAAATATAGGCTCATTACAACTGTGCCGGTCTGGAAACAATGCTGGTAATTCCGGCTCTGGCATTTTTTCCAGACCGACACACTTCAAATTTGCTAGTGGTGTCCATGGATCTTCCGGAAGACCGGACATACCGGGAGTCCAGGCCCCTACTGACAAATAAATGCCTGAATCACTGACACCGTTTATAACGATGCCAGTGATTCAGGAAATCGCATCCCATGGAGTCCTATGCGACTACATGGAAATGGGAACTTACCGGCGCCCTGCTACCCGTAATATCCTGGTAAAACGGAGATATCAGGTGGCAGAGATGGTAAGGGCAGTTTGCCAGTATCCTGCCAGAATTACAGGCGAGATACAGTGAAACTCTTAATGGGACTGTGTAGTCCCTTGGGGAAGGGACGTGTCCTGTCCCAGGTACACACAGGGCAGTCATTTTAAGTGTAAGTGTGATAATACACAAAATGTGTTTGAAAATAGTCAAGCGACACATGAACATTTCACTTTCCACACAATCTCTTAATGCCCAAAGCCGCTTACCTCCCCCCATACACAAAGGAACGTCCATGCACACCTGTCACACACAGCTCGGTGAGATCATAGATAGAGGGTGCCATAGCTTCCTGGCTCGCCCATCAGTCATCCTTTGTAATGTAAATGGCTGCAAAGTCGTGATTTTGAGTCCTCCTGAGACAGAATAGGATTTAAGAATAATCCTGGCCGGCATTTATTAGGACATGTCTTCACAGCAGGAGCACAGCTCATGAGGTCAGCTGGGGTTGGAGGCTTTGGAAGAGGATATGTGAGTGTGCTTTGAATCTACCAGCGCCTTCCAAATGATCCGAGTGATGGCGGATGCTACGTTCCCTAGTCGAAAGAGAGCCTTGCAGAGAATGTCTCAGCCCCTCCGAAATTTGGTTCCTCATCTGCCACAGCGCCCGTCAAATCTGCTTGCCAATAATGGCTGCATTTAAGAAATGTCCACAATTACATAAAACACAAATCAGATTATCGGATCCCTGTAGAATGCAGACTTCCTTCTGAAATGTTGTGGCTCAGAACTGGAGGTGAACTTCCGGGGATGGCTACTAGGTGGCGTTGTGGAATGTGTGACTTGGCTCAAATGGACTTTGCTACTTTCACATCTCAGATGAAAGGGTTTTTCCAAACCTTTTCAAACCCACCATGACATTCTTGGTGTTGCGAAAACATGGCCAAATGTTCCAACCACAACGCTGTCAGGACTATACTGCACCGAGGATCCCTAATAAGGGTCAAACCAGTTATGTCGTTTTCCTGGCAGCCTTGCAAATCTCTGTCTATGGTTGATTAAGCTATGCATAAAGTAGCACTGCCCTCTTAGACAAAGGCACTGGGCCTGATGTACAAAGTGCTTTTCAATAGGATTTGTAAATCTGGCCTACTGATTTCCACTTATAGTTATGGCAAAGTGTGTTGTGGTCAACAATGTCGAAAGCAGCTGAGAGGTCCAATAGAAGGAGGAGGGCGACTTATCTGGTTGGTGGTTGGTGAGATCAAGTAGGGCAGATTCTGTGCCATGGCGGGGATGGAACCCAGATTGATGAGAGCTGAGGATGTAACGCTGTTTGGGGTAAAATTGGATCTGGAGGTATAACGCTTCTGTCTAGCATTTTTAGCAGGATTGGTATTGCAGTGATGGGCCGGTAGTTGGAAGGGACAGTAGGGTCAAGAGAGGGTTTTTTCAAAAGGGCAGAGGCCCAGGATTCTTTGAGTGGCACTGGGACAATGCAGGAGTTGAAGGAAGAGTTTATGATGGCGGCAAAGAGTGGTAGCAGGGTGTCAGCGCAGTCCTTTATAAGAGAGAAGGGGAAGGTGTCACCTTTGCATTTGGAGGGTTTGGGACGTACATTTCAGGAATCTCTTAGTAGGTGTAGTTCTGAAACTGCTAAGATCTTTGGTACCCACGCACAATCACAGGACAATTTATTCAATACATCTGCAGCTCTATCTGATCACGTATCAGAGAGGGGTACCAATGACAAAAATAAAACGTAAGTGTGTGCTCATCAAGTTTAGCAAGTCTCCGGCAAAGTGTATCTCGAGTATTCATTCACGAGGGAGGTTGGACGGGGTCCCCTCTCACACCTGTACAGGCAATATATTTATAGCACTAATAAAGGGCTGTGATAGGCCTCCTGTTCCTCTCATAAGAGACTTAGTACAGATTCCTCAGTTACTTAGGTCCAAGGCCCTTTAACAGGGTCATTGGTCTGTTCTTCTTGGTTCTTCAAGGTCATTTTCTGATTCTTACGGCCATTGCATAACCCACAACCAATGCCATCTTATTAGTGTTTTTCTGACCACAACCTTGAACCTCCGACCTTAGGATTTCCAGGTATTGTATGTCCCTACTTCCCAATGGTTCCTCCTCCTGTCATGTAAGTTACCAGATTGACACTGGGGCAGCCTGTTGCCTAGTGGTGCTCCACACATTACCAGGCCCATTGACATAGATCCTTCCTCCACCCTTTCTCCCTCTCAATCCCTTCCAGCTCAAGGACTCGTTTAGGATCTTGGGGTTACCTCCTTTGACTAAAATATGATTTCACAGGATTTCATGTGCCACAATATATGCCAGCATTGCCATTGTAAAGCACATTTTTGTGATGTTTTCATAATGCCTGCACTCACAATATTTGCTAGCATGATGCCTATGCCCATAATATATGGAAGCATTGCCACTTTGAAGAGCAATTCATGATGCCAGTGCCCAAGGCATATATCTCAGCATTGACTTAGGAAACATGTTTTCATGCTGAAAGTGCCTCAACATTAAGTCCACCTTGCCACAAACCCATTCACACAGGCACTGAGCCACAGAGAGTTATGCTCCCAACTTCCTTTTCCAAGACTTGGAATTCAGAGTGCCATGTCCAGCACTTTCACCGCTAATATTTAACATATACTTCAGACTACTATTGCTTTAATCAAATTCTTTGGTGTCAAGGCATATACAACTGATGTTTCATGCTGGAAAGACCCAATCACCCTATTGATCCCCACTTTAGGAAATGTCCCCTTGCAATTCATAATCGGGATCAAACAGCCTATAAAAGAAATCCATCTAAAACTGGTGATAGGGAATCAAAATAGCCCCTGTCCACAGAGCTGTGATCTTCCCCCACCATCTCTTTAAATGAAAATGTGGGCATTCTTCTTGATTGGGATTTGTTAGTGGTGCCCCACGGTACCGCTGTGGTCGGGAAGGACTTTTAAACCCTTCGACCTCTTAGGTTGATATTTCCCTTCCTGAACTATTCATGCCACGTGCAGGCATCCATTTGGCTTATCCTATCTACTCTGGACTTCCCAAATTGGAAGTACCTTGGTTACACAAAGGAACTTATGACACACTGCAGCACAACCCGTAATAAAAATGTCATAGGTTCGACCATCCTACACCAGCCATATGTGATTTGCATTGACCCCTCTTTCATCCGATAACAGTTCTCAAAGTATACCTCCCTGCAGATCCCTGAGATCGTCTCCTGTTTCTTTTAGCTGTGTAAAAAACCAGAAAGAAATGTTCCACGCCCAGGTTGTTTTGGTCTGCACTGCTAAACTATGGAAACTGCTTCCATTAGAGCTGGGATGCACTGAGCACCATTTCAATTTCAGGGAATCATTAAACACATACCTTTCTGAAAACTTGATCTGTGAGAATTCTCATTGTGTTGTTGTGTAGTAGGATGTGTCTTCCAAGCACTAGAGAGCCACCTTGGTGGTATCAGTGTGCTTTATAGGTCCATCTAACATAACAGAACACATATTCACACAAACGTGTGCACACCCACAGACAACAGCATCTTTCACACACATTTTTAGTTTTGACTATTAGGTGGTACCTATAAGCTGAAACTATTGCATTGCAGTACAGATCGGGAGACATGGCATATGAGGAGGGGCACACAACTTGTAGGTATTTGGTTAAATGTCCACCCATTCACTGCCCATGACCACGCTTGTTAAATATGAAACATGATATTCAATAAAGGCCCCACAATGAAGATTTCTCATTAGGTGAAATTGGATTCGGGAAATGTAGGTATCCCCCATCTCTTGGGTCTGTGAATTGTTCTTTTTGATGGACTCCAGACTGTGGGGGTGCGTTCTTCTTTTTCACTATCACTGACATCAGAGCAGCACTCTGACAAGTTCCCTGAGATGGCAGTTTGTTCATCTCGTTATGTTTCTATTTCTATTTTCTTGAAGAATGAGTTTATAGTGATGTGTCTGCCTAGGCTCGTGGCTGTTATCATGGACCCCTTGATATGCGTCACTGTCAGGGGTTCCGGATTGAAAGTAGGCATTTCTTTGGATCCCTGCGATTCTCGCACCAACACCCGGTCTCCTATTTGCATCTTTGGTTCTCTGGCCTTTCTCCTGGTGTCAGCATAATCCCTCATTTTAGTTTTTAATTTCCTAATTTTTGTCTCAAGCTCTTAGTTCTACATCCACTGCCACCTCCGTGTCGGGAGGTTGTGGCAGAGTGGTTCTTATGCTTCTGCCAAACATCAGTTCTGATTGCCACACTCCAGTGGGGCTGTTTGGTGTGTTACGATAGTCTCTGAGGAGGGTGCAAATGGCTTGCATGAATGACCCTTTTGTGATGGAACATATTGGAAGAGTCCTTTTCAAATTGGCCATGAATCTTTCAACAGTACAATTCGCTTGTGGCCACAACGGTGTAACTTTCCAATGAGGAAACCCTAGGTGTTCGGCAACCATCGCAAAGTCATGTCCACTGAAAGGTGGGCCATTGTCGGATTTTACAATGGTTGGGATGCCATAGTTTGAAAATGTTTTGTCTAAAGCTGAGATGATGGCAGGCGTCGCTATTGAGTGTATTAGGTGTACTTCTGGGAATCTTGACATTTCATTCATGATGACCAGAGCATATTTTTCATTTGGTAAGTGGCATGGGATCATTTTCAGTGGTTCCGGGAATGTGCGAGGTGCTACTGCATTCAAGGTCTTTCTCAATTTTTGTGCCCATGTGCGGAAACCTCACCTTTATTCGGAGTTGCCTTTTGGTGGACACAATTCCCCTATGTCCTGTGTGAGCCATGCTTATTACCCTGTCCTACAGTGTTTCAGAAATGACGATTTGGTGTTCTTTCAATATTAGGACTTGCGGCGAGATGGATGGAACATTTCTTAACAATTGGCATGTTTTTAGTAGTTTCCGTTCTGTTTCAGAGGGGAGCACTTCCTTTTTGTCAGACATGCCATCTTCCTGATGCTATTCTGTCCTTCACTTGCACGAGTACTGGGTCCTGACGCATGCTATTGAGAATTTCATGTGTTGCGAGTGACTTGGGGTGGGCGTTGATTACAATTTAATTGATGTATTGGTCTGCCTTGATGATTTGCGTTTCTTCTTTTGCAGGTAGCGGGTACCGAGATAAGATGTCAGCTGGGTTATTGTCTTTTTGAGAAGGAATATTCCTGCAGGCAGAGTCCCCAGAGTGCAATGCAAGGTGGCATCTTGGCGTTTGATTTGCCATATATTGTTGTGAGTGCCTGGTGGTCTGTGACAAACGTGAATTCTCTGCCATATAGGAATAGATGATAGTGCTTGCAGGCCCATACGACTGTCAGGCTTTTTTTTCTGGTTGGGAGTATGCGCATTCAGCTGGAGATAGGATACGGCTTGCGTACGCCACAATGCAACGGTGGGAGGAGGACGATGAGCATGGTCTGAATTGTGCTAGTGTAGCACCGAGAGCAACAGGGCATATTTCGACAGTCAATTTGGTTTCCATGTCTTGGACATAATAGGCCATGCATGAGGCGGAGGAGATCCCATGTTTTCATTTCATGGAATGCTTCTTTGCAGTCTCTTGACCAGATGAACTCTTGCCCTTTTCCTGTGAGATGACATAGAGGCATGCTTACAGAGGCAAAGTCCTGTATATATATTGTGCAATAACTAGCCATGCCCAGAAACGATTGTACAGCAGATGTTGATGTGGGTGTTGGTGTGTCTACGAGGGCTTGTACCTTGTCAGGGTCAGGTTTTAGTCCGTCCTGTGAAAAGATGTGTCCAAAGAATTTGAGCATCGACTTACTGAGTTCACATTTTGCGGCATTCAAGGTCAGATTGGCCTCCTTTAGTGCAATGCACACTCAATGTAGTGCATCACCATATTCTTCTTGTGTCACTCCAAATACTAATATGCCGTTGCTGTAATTTAGACATTGCAGGATGTGTTTGATTATCTGGTGTATTTCATTCTGGAATATCTCAGTTGCAGAAGACACTCCGAAGCTGAGTCGTCTGTAACAAAAAAGTGTGGAAAAGGGAGTAATATATCAGGATTCGGGGTGTAGTTCAAGTTGATGGTAACCCTTGGTTAAATCTAATTTGGAGAAGATTTTCGCCCCATGCAGCAGGTGCATCATGTCGGTCATTCTCGGGGATACATGTCTTTCTCTTTCAATTGCCACATTTGGTGCCCTCATATCCACACATATGCGAATACGTCTATCATTTTCTTTCTTGGGAACTGGTACAATAGGTGAGACTCAGGGTGTGGGATCTGTTGCGTGTTAGATGATATCTTGAGTGAGTAGTGATTGGAGTTTGTCTTCTACTTGCATTTGAATATTAAGAAGGATCCCTCAGTAGTGCTGTGCCACCAGCTTCATGTCTGGGTTGATGTGCAGTTTAATTTGTTTTCCTTTGAGTCTTCCTAAACCATCAAATAGTGTTCGGAACATTTTCATTATCATTTCTTTCAGGCTTGTTGTGTACGCTGTCATGATTTGATACATAATATGTACCAGGCCCATTTGTATGGCTGATTTAAACTGAGGATGCTGCCGCCCGGTACTTCACCTTTAACTACATATATGTTAAATTTTGCCATCTTGACTTCGTAGGTGCACGTGGCTTTGAACATGCCTTTGCATTCCAGATGTGTGTTTGCTCTATAGGGATGGATATCAATGTCATCTGGTTTCAGTGCTCTCATGTTTTTTAGTCCTTGATATGTATCTTCATTGACCACATTGACAGTGGCGCCTGTTTCAATTAGAAATTTCTGAGCTTTTCCGTTTACTTGTGATAGTAGTGTCGGCTATATTCAGAGCTGTTTTACTGCCTATCGCGTGCAAATACTCCCTCTTGTGGTCACCGGTGGAGGATGATGAATCAGATTCATTGTGGTATTGTGGTGAGACTTCTATGTATCTCACCTTAAGACGAGTTGACCTCTGTTTTGTGTCTTCTGGCAGGAAAATTCAGCCGGTGTCTTGCTGTTGTCTGGCTCTGTGTGGGGATCCTCACCGTCTGCTTGACAAATGGTTTCATCTGTTAGTAGGAGATCTCCATTGTCTGTGATGGGATCTTTTTCTCTTTTGACTTTGTTCCGTATGATTTGCGGAACTCTGAAAATACTTGACATTTTTGCATGCTGACTGGAAGTGATTTTCACCACAACCACAACATCCGTCACAAGTGTGGCCTATAGCTGGAGAAGGGCCACATGCGGGAAATTATATCCGCAACGATAGAATTTCCTTTGATCGTTGATGAATGTCTTTTCTGTCAACCTCATTTGACAGATGGGTGCTGTTGGTGCAGCTTGAGTGATTTTAATGTTACCCAGAGATTCCGTTTCCAAGGAGAGCGCCCTGGCAAGTTGCAATATTTCATCCAGAGATCTGGTCTTTTGTAATAACTTCTTGCAAAATGCAGCTGATTCGCAGCCAGCAATTGTTTGTGATTTTAATGCTTCCTGTAAGGAACTCATGGTGGCAACAGTAAAGACAGAGACAAGTGATCACAGTTCAAGGGTGTTTATTGAACTTTATAAAGGGTGAGATAAACACCTACTCTAAACCTAAATCTAAGATGGGAGCAAGATGCAAACATCAAATAATAATAAGGCAGTCCTAGTGGCGTCTTGTCAAATAAAAAGGGCCTATATTAAAAGAAAATATTGCAAATCCTTACTGCCAAATTACAAAAAGAGTGTGGGATAATGGTCACCAGAAAAGAAAGATGTGTTCACAAAATGAAAAGTCAGGATGGTATGGCTGGGTCTCCCTTCCCCACATTTGAAGCGTGGGACAAGGCGGGTCTCTCGAACACAGCACACTTCTTGGCCTCGTCAGCACGAGATTCACAGTTCAGTTCAACAATATCAAACCTTCAGAGGTTAAGTCTCCTTCTTGAAAAAGTCTCTTGCCTTAGAAGGACTGCTGATTCCCAACGACCAACAAACAAATAAAAGCTCCTTTGGTGGTTTTGCACCTGAGCAATTGCTCTTCGCCCCTAGGATCTCCTTCTGCTGGGCTTGGATCCTCCTTGCACCCTCCCACCGTCGGGTTCACTATGAACTTTCTTTAACACAGTTCATGTACCTTTTTAACACAGTTCGTGAGTTTCTCATTTTCATCAGAAAGCAGTGTTTTCCTTCTCCTAGCTTTCTTTCAGCATCCCTCTGTCGGGTTAACACTTGCCTTATTCCACAGTTTACAATCTTATTGCAAAGCGGGGTTCCCATCCCCTAACTTTCCTCTGCCAACTGGTCAGAGACTTATGATTGTATAAAGGATTTGAAGTAACCCTTATAGGACCACTTTGACGCACCACACCACCCTTTCCTAAGGCCTTTTGGTTGTTGTAGTTTCTTAAACAGGTCCCGCTCAGAGTCTTTCGAATGAGCACCAACATGGCGCCGGACCCCTCTGCACCTGGACCTCAACTGGGCCTTCTTAAAAGTTCAAACACATACACAAGTTATTTCTCTTAGGATTCCTTGCATTCAAAATGTTCCCACTTACAACCTTGGGCTCACCACAGTTCAGTTTACTATCAGTTTGCCTCTGACCCACTGGCTGTGCTAAACCTGTTGGCTTCTTTGTTCTCTGGAGACAAGGATAGTACCACGGTCGCCAGCTTGCCTCTCTGCCTGTGTTATCAAAGCGGGAGGTCCCCATGTACCATTGGCGTCTGCTGCTTCGCATGCCAGCTGTAGCTCCTGGTCTTATGATTTCCCTTTTGCAGGCTTTGCAGGTCTGAGGTAAAAGGGGCAAAGGTAACTCCCCCTTCGTCTTCCCCCCAGGTCTCCCCACCTTTCTTCTCTATTTCAAATTCCGGTTTGGTTTGCTGTCTCCTTGTGTAATAAGCCTTGCTGAAAGTGTGCTTTCGTGCTCCGTCTATTATCCCTGTGGGGAAGGTAAACAGCTGTCATGTGTTTGTGATGATTATCAATTGCCTGACTCTGCCTGACACGTTTGTTGGGACATGTCAGGTAAATGTCTCTGGTGTTAGTCCATTGTCTGTTATAGTTTAAGAAAGTGTTTGTGTGGGAAAAGGGGGCAAGGGTAGAGCTTCTAAATATCCTACAGGGTAGGAAGGGGAAAAGGTGTTACAATGAAGAAACTCTTTTTCGCAATCGCATGATGAAATTATCTAGGGTTTCGCGTTTCACCTGAGTGGACGTGTGAAAAATATGGCATGCGTAATCCACATTTCTTAGTGGAGCAAAGTAATTGTTTTGAGCATCAATAACACCCTGGAACGTGTCAGTGGTGGTTTCAGGCATTTCAAACACAATGTCCTGTACAACTGGACCCAGCGAGTGCATCAATATGCCTCTGAGGCGACGTTCCTCTCGCACACCAGCGGCGTCGATGTAGCTGTTGAGCTCTTTGAGCCATCTATTCCAGCGTGGTGCCTGGCTGTTGGTATCAGTTTTGTTAATATGGAACTGCCTGTAATTGCAGCGAATTATTACTCCCTTCTTCCCTAGAGGGTAGCGCAGGTGCAGGGGAGGGTGACGTTTGAGCTGAGGTGCTGCTAACTGCTTCGTCACCCGACATGGTGAAAGCCTATCGAAGGGAACTTGCAGCTTTTCTGTGCTTTTGATGATGCAAATTTGGCTTCTAGCTAATGCAGGCCAGGTAGCAGTGTTTGCGCAGTCTTACCTTCTTGATTGCAGTGTTGCTGGTCCCCAGACTACTTGTACACAGGCTGCTGCGCGAGCTCTGGTGCCAAAATGCACTGTCTCGGCTGGGGCTGGCAGGCTTCACAATAAAACGTGCTGCAGGAAGCGAGAGTGTTTATTCTGACGCTCTTTCTGGAGATGGAGCACCCAGCTCCCTGGAGCACAATGAATAATGTCTGGTGCCTGCACGATGTAGGGAGACATAAGGGAGGGGGAAAGAAAGAGAGGGGCAATCAAAAAATGATAAAAAACAAGCACCAATAGTGTGCAGACATACAGGTGGTGCTTGTCATGCGTAGAGTAGAGCATGTCGGAGCAAAAAACTACAGCGGTCAGAAGTTTGCAGGAATGGTGTAGGTGCCTGGACACCTGTGTAGGGTCTCAACGCCAAGAGTGAAGGAAAACGGGGACAAGGGAGTGAGGGGGAGGTAGGCCGTGAAACAACGAGTCTCTCCAGGTGACTGATGAGCTGCTACCTAGGTAGTGAGGAGCAGCGAGTGTGCTAGTGTGAGAAATAGTGCACTGCAGGGCAGGAAGGCAGTGAGCCTCTGTGTGGTCCACAAAAAGGGGGGTGCTAACCCATATTGGTGCAAGTAAAATGGAGGGGGCTGAACCTACCTCTTCGCCAAAACCTGTAGGCACAAGGCCTTTCTGGGAGGCGAGGGATGACACTGGATTGCTTACAGCATCATGCTGGTGAGGAAGAATCGAATGCCTGCACAATCTGGTGATAATGTGCCTGAAGGAAACAAAAAGACCACAGAGTGTGGATGGAAATGGCTCAAAAACACATGGCTTGATGAGTTGGAGTATAGAGCCAAAGTGTCTAGGGGTGTGCCGTACCTTTAAAGCTGCAACTGCTGGGCTCCGTGAAATCCGTGTGCTGTATCGAGCTGGTACAGCTCGAGACTGGCGGTTTTAAGAAATGAGGCCCACCGCCTATAAAAAGAAGCGAGCAACGCGCTCGCGCTGGTTTAGGCGGCGGCGGCCTCGGTGTGACGCAGCTGGCTCCAGGGAAACGCCGCGAGCGTTCGGAGCCAGCGGAGGAAGCCCAAGCGCCTCTCGAAAA
This sequence comes from Ambystoma mexicanum, assembly GCF_040938575.1. Classification (NCBI taxonomy): domain Eukaryota; kingdom Metazoa; phylum Chordata; class Amphibia; order Caudata; family Ambystomatidae; genus Ambystoma; species Ambystoma mexicanum. The sequence continues at coordinate 1,022,167,983 of NC_090923.1, read as the reverse complement.
GAGTGGCAGAGCGCGCTTTGATTACGAAGGATCGGGCGCTGAAGCCCGATCTCATGTGGAAGAGACTCGATGGGAGGGGGGGGAGGGAAGGAAAGAGGGGGGGGAAGGGAGAAAAGAAAGTGCAAAGAAGGGGGGGAGGGGAAGAAAGGGGAAAAGAAAAGGGCAACAATTGGCACCAGAAGGACTCAAGAAAAAAGGGGGGGAGGGGGAGGGGGGACATTGGGGGAGGGGGGGGAATTGGTTTAAGGGAAAGGGGACAAAAGGCCGGATGGGATGGTCAAGATTGTTCATGAACCCTGGGCAGTATGGGGAGGGTATGCCTCATGGGACTCATGGTATGTCTAGAGGAGTAAGGTTAGGAACAAAGGAGCACTATTGCTGTGCGTGGGATAGGTGATTCAGGACAACACTGCTAGTTCGTGCCACTGGATTTGTTCATTCAGACCTTCTGAATAGGTATTGAGTCTATAAATCCACATCTGTTCTCTTTTGAAAAGTATATTGTGGTAGTTGCCGCCTCTATGAGGCGGTGTGACTTTTTCAATGATGGTCCATTTGAATTGGTCCGCAGTATGTCCTTTAGATGTAAAATGAGTCACCAGTGGTGCAGTGAGTTTGTTCGTTCTTATGCATGATTTGTGTTCGGTCATGCAGGTTCGAACTGGCCTAATGGTCATTCCAATGTACCTCAGGTTGCATGGGCAAGTGATCATATAAATGACGCCTTTGGTGTTGCAATTGGTGAATGTGTTCTGTGTCCATGTTGTTTTCCAACCTATTTCTACCTGCGTGGTTCTAGAGGTCTGAGCGCACATGGAGCAATTGCCACAGGGTGCATGGCCTTTGATGGATGGGGTATTCCAAAGGGTCCCCTGCGTGAGGACATCCCTGGGTGGACCCGGTGTGAGGGTTTTAACAACCTTGTCTCTGGAATGTTCCTAGCTCTTTTACAGGTGTCCTTGATAATCCTCCTTATCAAGGACACCTGTAAAAGAGCTAGGAACATTCCACGTTCTATTACCTTACAACAACATACTAAACCACGTGAGTCCAACACTTTCACAGCAGTATTCAGTTTCTCACCCCTGCTGAATAAAATTAAGCGGGAAGTTAAAAGACTTTGGCCTATTCTGAATACAGGCGAATCTACCATCCCTGTCCCACGGTTTGCCCTCAAGAGACGGTGCAACGTGAGAGACAAGGTTGTTAAAACCCTCACACCGGGTCCACCCAGGGATGTCCTCACGCAGAGGACCCTTTGGAATACCCCATCCATCAAAGGCCATGCACCCTGTGGGTTTATAGTCATAATCTCGAATACAAAAATGTCGAAAGTCATAATGTCGAAAAAATAAAGTCGAAAACAAAAATGTCGAATTTCTTTTTTTTTGTTGATTTTTATTCGAAATGGGGGGGTTCCCCCCCAACCCCCCTTTTTTCATTTTTTTTTATGTTTTACCCCTTTTTTTTACCACCGGAACCCCAAAAAAACATGTAAATTAAAAAAAAAAACAATTCGACATTTTTGTTTTCGACATTATTGTTTCGACATTATTGTAATTCGACATTTTGTTTTCGAGATAATGACTGGACACCCACCCTGTGGCAATTGCTCCATGTGCGCTCAGACCTCTAGAACCACGCAGATAGAAATAGGTTGGAAAACACCATGGACACAGAACACATTCACCAATTGCAACACCAAAGGCGTCATTTATATGATCACTTGCCCATGCAACCTGAGGTACATTGGAATGACCATTAGGCCAGTTCGAACCCGCATGACCGAACACAAATCATGCATAAGAACGAACAAACTCACTGCACCACTGGTGACTCATTTTACATCTAAAGGACATACTGCGGACCAATTCAAATGGACCATCATTGAAAAAGTCACACCGCCTCGTAGAGGCGGCAACTACCACAATATACTTTTCAAAAGAGAACAGATGTGGATTTATAGACTCAATACCTATTCAGAAGGTCTGAATGAACAAATCCAGTGGCACGAACTAGCAGTGTTGTCCTGAATCACCTATCCCACGCACAGCAATAGTGCTCCTTTGTTCCTAACCTTACTCCTCTAGACATACCATGAGTCCCATCAGGCATACCCTCCCCATACTGACCAGGGTTCATGAACAATCTTGACCATCCCATCCGGCCTTTTGTCCCCTTTCCCTTAAACCAATTCCCCCCCCCCTCCCCCAATGTCCCCCCTTCCCCCCCCCTTTTTTCTTGAGTCCTTCTGGTGCCAATTGTTGCCCTTTTCTTTTCCCCTTTCTTCCCCTTCCCCCCCCCTTCTTTGCACTTTCTTTTCTCCCTTCCCTCTCCCCTCTCCCCCCCTTTCCTTCCCCCCCCCCCCCTCCCATCGAGTCTCTTCCACATGAGATCGGGCTTCAGCGCCCGATCCTTCGTAATCAAAGCGCGCTCTGCCACTCTTTTCGAGAGGCGCTTGGGCTTCCTCCGCTGGCTCCGAACGCTCGCGGCGTTTCCCTGGAGCCAGCTGCGTCACACCGACGCCGCCGCCGCCTAAACCAGCGCGAGCGCGTTGCTCGCTTCTTTTTATAGGCGGTGGGCCTCATTTCTTAAAACCGCCAGTCTCGAGCTGTACCAGCTCGATACAGCACACGGATTTCACGGAGCCCAGCAGTTGCAGCTTTAAAGGTACGGCACACCCCTAGACACTTTGGCTCTATACTCCAACTCATCAAGCCATGTGTTTTTGAGCCATTTCCATCCACACTCTGTGGTCTTTTTGTTTCCTTCAGGCACATTATCACCAGATTGTGCAGGCATTCGATTCTTCCTCACCAGCATGATGCTGTAAGCAATCCAGTGTCATCCCTCGCCTCCCAGAAAGGCCTTGTGCCTACAGGTTTTGGCGAAGAGGTAAGTTCAGCCCCCTCCATTTTACTTGCACCAATATGGGTTAGCCCCCCCTTTTTGTGGACCACACAGAGGCTCACTGCCTTCCTGCCCTGCAGTGCACTATTTCTCACACTAGCACACTCGCTGCTCCTCACTACCTAGGTAGCAGCTCATCAGTCACCTGGAGAGACTCGTTGTTTCACGGCCTACCTCCCCCTCACTCCCTTGTCCCCGTTTTCCTTCACTCTTGGCGTTGAGACCCTACACAGGTGTCCAGGCACCTCCACCATTCCTGCAAACTTCTGACCGCTGTAGTTTTTTGCTCCGACATGCTCTACTCTATGCATGACAAGCACCACTTGTATGTCTGCACACTATTGGTGCTTGTTTTTTATCATTTTTTGATTGCCCCTCTCTTTCTTCCCCCTCCCTTCTGTTTCCCTACAGGAGACACCAGCATCCCCTTGTTCAGCATCTACCTGAACATTTGGCAAACTTGTTTGCATCTCAAGTCACGGTCCTGAAGAAGATGGTTTGAATCTCCCATGCCATCGAAACCGGTCGACCTCTTTCGGTCATGAGGGCTCTCATGACCTACCCGTGATCTCTCTCACACCAACTAAAGAGACTGTATTCTTTAAAAATTGCTAACTGTAGCACACTCACCTCCACAGAGCGAGCTACACCTTTTTACAAGAGCCATTTTTTAGCCCTACAGCCCTTTGGCTGGGTTTGTTTTATTGCACCCTCCAGTGGTGTCTCCAGCAGTACTGTGTTACACTCCAACCACAATGACCTACGGGAATCATTAAAGTTATAAATTCTGGATGGAATATAAGCAGTTGACCTGTTTCGCAGGTTGTATCCATGCATTTTAGCAGCCTCAAGATCTAATATACAGTTTTGTTGCACGCTGCCTAACCTGCTGGAGCCTACCACTCTTTAGATGTCCCTGTTGGACTACTCGTGTCTGTCTTCAGACACCGCCACCAGTATAGAAGGTTGAGGGACAGTACTCTCCTCTATATCTTTTTAGTAGGCGATACATCACGCGTAACCCAGGGATAGGCACCCCGTCAGGGTCAGGGTGTTCTTCCTTAGGGCAAGGTACGCCGAGTCAGGTGGCCCTCCTTTTCATGTATTTTAGTGTGAGCACTTTAACTCACTTATTCGTTTTGCATACATCTGATGCACCTTGAATACCTTCTTTCCTATAAAAACGTTGTTTTTGTGTTACCATATGTGATTTTGTTAACGGTTAAAAGGACAAACACGGTTGTACCGTGCACCCTAGCTTCATAAGCTCTCCCTGTTGTTTCTGGATAAAAGTATCTTAACCAGGTCTGCTGTCAGTCACTCGAATTATAGGCGCTATGCATGTCCATCACTGAAGTCCTGTTAAAAACAAGCAGTGGCAAAGCCAACAGTTTTGGCATGTGTCTAAGTATTAGCGAGGCACTGCTATTAGATGCCTAGGTACTCACACCATATTGCACCTGCTACCATCAATGGGCAGATACAACTACTACAGCAGTGCCTGGGAAGTAGGTTTCCCATGCCTACACAAACGCCCAAACTGGTGGCAATGCCCATGCTTGTTTTAATGTATTTACTGGCAGCTTGCCTACCTCACACCGCAGGGTCCCCCTGCTCCACCTTTGGATCCAGTGTGCATTGGGCACCAGGAAAATTTGGCAGCCTCGGGCTTCAGAGCCCCAAGCATGCAAACTTTGCCTGTGTCCGGGGCTCTGAAAACACAAGAACCCAAACACTTCCAGGAAGGTGCTGCTAGGAGATGGCATAGGAGCTCCCCCTCTCTCTGAAAGGAACCAAGCAGCATGGCAAATGCACAAAGACTGACTGCGAAAGATGTGTGGCCCAGTCTTGCGTGCACCGATGAGCATGCACAGCAGCTCGGAGTGCCTGTATGGGGAGAGGACACTTCTCTCTACTTGCTTTTGTTTTGCCAGCCTACTCCTTCATAAGGAGGAGATGGATGGCAGGGCACTGCCAATGTGTTCGTTATGTACCAGCTGTCCCTGGCCAAAAGGAAACATATAGATTGCGTGGATATGCATGTAATTTTCTGTAGCCATTTTGCCAGTGTCAAAATATAAGAAGTGCAAAATTATCTACTTCAATTTTGCGTCTGATGCATTTAGTCTGAGCGTTCTTTTACTTGTCTTTTTTTAAATGAGGAAGTTGAAAATGATCTCCATTTTACTCTCTTTCTCCCTAGCCCTCTAATACACAACAGCATCCCTTTGCCAGATGTCTAAACATATTACAAAGGAGTGTGGCATCCCCTCTACTGAGAACGAACATGGGTCGAAAACCCTGCTCTGTGGAATGTATTCAACTCAGGAGAGTCTAAAACCACGTTTTAGCTCGCTGCACCCATCACAGAGAAGAAATATCCATTTGCATTTCAGTCTGGTCCCACCCACAAGGGCAGTCCAACACTGAAATGATAGGCAATTCTTCTCTGAGCAAGAGTATCATCAGCAAACCCAGACACGTGTTTCTTCCTTGTTTGGCCTCCTCAGTGAGCCGTCTCTTGTGTTTCAGAGAGGTTAAGTATGGTGGACTTTATATAATTAATTTTTAACCCCGAAACTCTGATAAACTGTTCCAACAGGGAGACAATATGGGGTAGTAAGTCTTGGGTCTTTGTCATATAGAAGAGAAGATCTGAACCCCTCTAATACCTTGGACAAATAAACCCAGTCCCCCTAATCAAATGCTTTTTTTCGGCATCGATCGAGAGGACAGCCATTTCGTCCTGACCATGCTGCACCCAAGTAATGCAATTAATTGTCCAGCAGATGTTATCATGCGTCTGACGCCCCAGGATGAATCCCATTTGATCCACACCCACTATACCTGGAAGAACAGTGGCCAGATGAACTGCTTACATTTTCAAATAGATGCAAGAATCACAAGAATCATAATTAAGGTCAGCAATCGGCCTATGGGAATGGATTTGAGTAAGATCCTTGCCTGGCTTGCCCAGCAAAGTTAACTTCGATTCCCCCATGGTGGGTATAATGGTCCCAGAGTCCATAAAGAAATTGAAAGGTTTCGCTAATTGGGGAGCCAACACAATGGAGAACTTTTTATAAAGTAGGGTTGTGAAGTCATCTGGGCTCCGGCAGCCTTGTTGGTAGAGAGCGACCGAATAGCCTAGGAAACCTCCTCAAACATGGTATGGTTGTCTAAAGCATGTTTACTATCCTACAAAGATCTAGGGGAGGCAGGCCTCCTGAATGAAGGCATCTTGTTGGGTCCCGTTAAGGCTCTCAGCAGTAAACAGTGTAGTGTAATACTGTGAAAGGATATGCATTTTGGTAGGTTCGTCTTCATGTAAAGCGGCTGCTGCATCTCTTAGGCCCCCAATGCTATTGCTGTTCCTTTGCGCCCTGAGCTTATATGCCAAAATACATGTAACATGTAATACAGTCCTTATTGGAGGTACTAAAGTAAAAGTGTTTGGTGCGTTGCAACTTATGGGCAATGTCATCCGCCCATAGCGCCTTCAGCTCCGCCCCCACCGCTTGCAGCCTCCTATAAGTCTTCCCACTCTTCGGCTTGTCTATGTTGGGCCACTAATACCCTCCTACGTCCTGAGCCCTGGCTGATACATTCTGCCCGTAGTGTGGGGTTAAAAGCATCCCATACTGTAGCTATAGAAATTCTATATATGTAAAATTCTCTTGAAAATCCTGAGTGTTCCTCTCGTAAATGGTGGTACGAAAAGCTGCATCTTCCAAGAGAAAATCGTTCAGCTTCCATAAAGAGGTCTTCCAGATACTCAATGCAAAGGTGTCCAACTGAACTATAACGGGAGGGTGATCTGACACCTAAGCCAGTTGTATAGTTGCAGAGGGAACCCCCAGGAGCAAGGGCTGAGAAACCAATACATAGTCAATCCTGGAATAACTACGGTGAACATGTGAGAAATTAGTAAAGTCACAGGCAAGAGGGTAAAGATAGCGCCAAACATCTATTATGTTCAGGTCTACCATGGCTTTCTTAAGGGGAATTGCTTAAGCTACATCTGACCAGGTGATGGGGCCTGATCTATCAATCTTCGTATCTAACACCACATTAAAATCACCACCAGCCACCAGATCACCCGGCTGAAAGTGGGTGAAATGCGGAAACACTTGGACATAGAAATTATCTTTTTGCCGATTTGGACCATAGTTGGAGACCAGGGTCAAATCTCTACCAGCAATCCGTATGTGAAGCCCTAGATAGCATGTCTGGATGTCTCGAAGAACATTTACTTTCTCAAAATGAAAAGAATTAGCCACTAGGATTGCCACACCCTCCTTCTTGTGGGGGGAGGAAGCAAAAAAATGGTGGGGGTACCACCTGGAGCGTTATTGTGGCCAATCCTGCTTTAACAAGTGAGTCTCCTGGAGCAAGGCTATATCAGCCTTCAACTCCACCAATTTCTAAAGTGCACTTTTCCATTTCCTTTCAGTGTTCAGCCCTTGTACGTTTACGGAGATCATCTTGATATCAGACATTACAAGACTTCAATCCAGCGCTGCTATTCCCAAGAATTCAGCCCAACCCACACACCCCCTTTCAGGACCTCTCGCTTGTCCCCATTCCCCACCTCTGTAACACTGCACAGATCATACCACAAAGGAAAACAACAAACAAATAATTAAGTAGAATAGCAAATAAAAAGAAAGAATATCCCCACCAGGGTAACCAACAGGTCAAAAATACCTGTAAAAGGGCACATGCTCTCAGTGGCTTAAAAACTGTTCAATAATGCAACCGAAACAGCATACTGGAACCACATCAACCCTGCATACAGAGAACCATAACAACACTATAACAGCCTCCCAGCTAGGCATAGTGTATTAGGCCCACCTCACAGAGGCCTCAAACCCATCCATGAAGTGCAACCCTCTCAGTCTCCACTCCTTTCTGTCCTGTCCTGTGCACCTACGATCCCGCCTCATGCTCTTCCTAGACCGTGCTTTCGACCAGTCCTTTACCAGAGCTTCCTGACCCAGTTCCTCAGCGAGGGCAATGTTTTCAACCAGAATCTTTGGAAACTCAACCGCTGCTCACAGGGCAGTAAATTGGCATTGGATGCCATCCAGCGTAAAAAGGATACAAAAGAGATACACCCACCGGTATTAAATGCTTCTGCTTGCCAACCATTGGGTCAGTGATTGAATCGTCCTGCGCTTCTGAATAGTCCCTTGGGCTAGGTCCTGAAACAACTGGAAAGAGTCACCCCTGAAAGTGAACCCCTGCTGTGCTCTAGCCTTCTGAAAAATGAGCTCTTTGCTTTTAAAGAAATGTACTCTCGTTAAAACATTTGGGAGAAGGTTTTGGCATTGTTGGAGGTTTGAGTAAACTCTATGGGTCCGATAAAGCGTGAGATCTGCCTCCATCCCCCCTAATATTTCCTGGAACAAGTCTCGAACATAGGCTTCCAATGCCGGGTCCACGATCTCTCTCGGATTCCCCCAGATACAAATATTGTTCCTTCGTGAGCAAGATCCTATGGGCTTCCAGTGTCACCACCCTCTGTTCCAGTTGAACATATGTATTCGCATGGTCACAAAAAGCTGTCTCCAATTCATCCAGCCAAGTTTCAGTCTGTTGGACATTCTGCAGCAGCTCCTTGAAAGACCCCATTTCTTTTCAAATGGATTGAAGCAGGTGCGTAAATTCACCCTTCGATGCAGGTTGTGCACCCAAATCAGGGACTGGGGCAGGTTCAGAACCTATGGGGACTGCAGGAGTGGATTCTGATTGTTGATTGTTGCAACATGTCCTTAATAGAGGTCGCCGATTTTTCCTTAGCTTTGCTGGTTTTCTTATTGAAATTGGCTTCCTTCACTGCAGTACCCATGCTGGGATTTAGGACTGGGCAGTGATTACTGTAGCTGATTGGGCACACTAGATCAAACAAACTCCAGGATTCCAGCACTGCAGACCTCTCTCACCGAAGCCTGTCCGGTCCAATCGAAATTGCACTGCATTAAGGTGTCCCAGCTATTAGCAGCTCCAGATCCAGGGCTGAAATGCACCAGTGAACCTTGTATGTGTTATTTACCACACGAACATGGCACTCCCTTAACTCTGCATAGCTCACTCCTCCCCATGCTCGCACCAATGCAGCTGCCTGATGATGATAAGCCCAAATGGACCAGAATGCATAGTAATGAATACCACTTGCACAGGTGATTAGGGTAATAGCGTTTTTATAAAACAACAGTGGTGGGGGGGCTGCTTCTTTGAATAAATGGCAGCTGAAGGCTCCTGCAGGGCTAAAGGAAGCATGGAAACATTTATTGCTGGTTGGATCTAGAATGTTGAAACTTGTGCTGACTTCAGAGCGCACCTCCCAGACAATGGAGGCTGTGCTATGCAGGCACCAAACAACACGCCTCCAAGCCACCTCAATGTTAAGTCCCTGAGGAGCCTGGGTCCTGCGATCCCTGACCTGCTTGCTTTCTCAATCTGCCGCCATGGACGGGACAAGGCACAGCCTATAGGTGATCACACAGACACCCATTATTGACAACCAGTAATCCTGGTCGATGCTAACTAGGGAATTACCCCTTGCTATGTATTTAGAAAAAATTAAAGCAGTCAAAAGAAATCAGTCAGACAAACGTCCTGAAATACTGATTCTATTGTTTACTGTACAAAATCAAAACCAATAAGGATTCAAAATTCATTATACATTAGGTTCCAACACTAATAGGAGTTCACAATTTAGAGTCTGGCTCTCTATATCACCACAATTCTCTATTATCTTTTCAATTTCATAACACTTATTACTGTGTCCTCTAGTTACACATAGCATTGCTCTGTTTCCTCTTATGCACGACTATCTTGTCGGTCAGGGAACTGCTCCATACATGTTTGTGCCAACGTTACCGAAGCCCGCACTCCCGACAGTGACTTTCTTGATGATCAATCCTCATGGACGATGGGGCATCAGACTGGGCGTTATAGCCCTTTTTAGTAGCACGCATGCAATGGATGGGGATGCAGAATAACTCTGACACCAAATAATCGAACCAACTCAGGAAGATGGCAAAGTGTTTTTCTGTTTTAATATCAATTGTCTAAAGCAGGGAGTTACAACGGACATCAATTGATGTCGCACAAGCATTCTGAAAACATTTCATAAAACATTACACCTTTATAGCAAAAATTCATCATACGTGACATCATACTACGTGGCAAACTAAGAAAAACCTACAGAGGGTTGTGATACGTTCAAACGCATTTGCAAACACAGAAACTCTGATCATGGAAGTGGGTGCATTTTGCAGCTGAAATAATTAACACATGGAGTAAAAAAATTCCCTTGCCTAAAGGAACATTTCATGATGAGAAAATGAACAAGTGAAAGCAAAATGCATTTATATTAAAAAGACCTCATGTGCTTATGGAAATGTAACCTTCACAAATAGAAGGGTCTGTTTCTAGAGGCATGGCTTTAAGTTTCTATTTCCTGAAAAGAGCTCAGTTTCGATTCAGAAAACTCAAGCAGTGACCAGGAAGGAATTTTATTGGGGCCTGTTCTTTGAGATAATTAATACGATGACCATTAGACCTGAGAGACAATTAACAACAGAGCGGCAGAGACTGGAGCAGATGCTCCGAGAAAGAAAGAAACTTAACTGTAAAATGAAAGTCAGGATCTGCATATATGTTTGACGATTCACATTAGTTTAAATGAACTATAATAATTTGTTCATTTTCTCGAGAATCATAAGTCACACCTTAATGGTTCGAGTATCTCTAGAAAGCTGGTGAACAGGCCTACTTATTGATGTAACCCATATCAATATTCGACCTTGGGGACAAGAGTTACAACCTAAAAAGCGTTTTTAACTCCCCAGAAAATGTCACAATGCAGAGAATTGGTGATGTGATAACTTAACAAGTTAGATATTCAGGTAGAAAATATCACATTCGTAACTATTACAATTTTTGTACAAACTGCAAACAATTGCTGTTTGCACCTGCAACCTCTAGCTGGGACAGGAGTTAGTTCATTACAAGAGGCATGATAAGAGGAACCAAAAATATATATGTTGTTAGGTTTATGTGTAAAATGAAGAAGATGCCATGAAGTGACTTTTCAGGTTAAAAATTGAAAGGTGTAAATTGAAATCTCCATTGGGTGAATTCATGCCTCCCATCATTTCAACTACATACCTCCAGGGGCCTATCCACAGAGAGGGACTTTGCGGTGGAGAGGACTGGAAAGGTCCAATTAAAATTTGTGGTTAATTAATTTTTGTGCCACATAGAAGGTAGAGTGTGTAATGATTTGGTACAAATATTCATTGGACCTATTATTTAATAAATATATATTATTTCTGTACCCTGGCCTGGTTCTTGGCTTATCGGTGGCACAGGGGAGGGAGCTATGTGGCTCTATATGAGGCATAGATGGGGCTAGACTGAATCAGACAAATTATATATTGTGTGGTGCTTTAACTGGGGCGAATGAACTCCCCATGTTAAGAGTAGTCTCTAAAAATATTGTGACACAACAGAGGAAACAGGGGGGAGAACAGAGAATCCCAGAATGGTGAAAAACACCAACTTAAAACAAACTCCACAACGGAAGACGTCATTAGCAAAACAGACTTTGAAATCCCAGAGGGTTTGATCATGCACACAAGAACAAAGCTACTGAATAGCCAGGGAATTCTCCCATTACTGAAGTTCCAAGACACTCCCAGAGACTGAGGAGATAAAAGAAAATAACTCACAGACTCAAAGACTATTACCCTAATTTGAAATGGGGTGGTGCAGGAAATAAGGACATTAATGCATGAAGGTCTACATTTCCTGTTCTACCCTATTTTCCTTCTGAGACAAGATGGAGAAGGAGCAAAAAGCAGAGATAAGAACTCTTCCAATACTGACCTCCTCCGTCTTTACAGCTGCATGAGATTGTCATGCAGGTGTAAAACGATTGGATTCCTGTGGAATCTGCTTCAGTTTTGCACCTGATTAAGACCTGGTGGATTCTCTAGGAATCCATTAGTACATGCCTCCTGCAAATTCTATATGCAGTCGGCTTTACTTTCACACCAGACAGGGTCGAAAACAGAAGAGTAAAGGTGAGTTTGCCTCTTTTTTACTCTTTCCTTGTCAATGCTGCACTGTGGACCTTAAAAATTGCATGCCGACGACCCCGTCATTTCCAAAGTAAATGCTAGTGTTGGTGGTCTTCTGCACACAAGTGCTGTCTCTTCTAAAATGAGGCTGTATGTCATAGACTGATGTTCCTTTTGTTTAATCAAAGAGGATCATTTATCTCCTTCAGCTGTCAGCTAACTGTTAAGCCCTGCCCTAGGCAAAGCCTTCACATGCTTAGGAAAGTGTGCGGTGAGGAGAGACTGGCAAGTAGCATGCAAGGAACAAGCAAGGAATGGTCCGGGAGCCACCGCCCAGAGCTATGCGCCTTCATTTTGATTTGCACATATAAAATGTACACTGCATGCTTACTTGCAAAGAAACTTGAAATAGAGAACACGGAAGTGTTACACTCACCTGGTATCCACAGGGACACCACCCAGCCGGGTTACTCACTGGTATGCTTCTCAGCTTTGCCCTGATGTGGTCTGCGGGGAAGGTTCTGCCTTGTGGTAGAATTAGGCGTGCTCTCCGTCCTGCCTTCTTTGCAGGGGCACGTTGTCTTTCATGGGCGAGTGCGGTCCAGTTGCTTCACTGACGCCGGCCCGTTTCATATTGTTCAGGTAGGTCTTATTGCTGTTCTTTAGTTTTGTTGCTATCCTGCATGCCTTTCTTTGTTTAAAATGTCTCTTTTTTCTCCCTTAGGTATGCGGAGCTTCAGCGCAGCGAACTGCTTGGTTGAGCCCCGCTGGTAAATGATGGCGCATTAAGAGCGCTATGAGGCATTTAGTAAGCGCTATGCACAGCGCTGCAAAGTCTTGCCTTTGCTAACCTGTGTTTTCCTTCCGTGTAGGTCGCAGTGTTCTTCAGCGCAAATGATATGTCCGGAGTGGTGCCAGCCGAGAGGCGACCAGCCAGGTAAGCCTTTTGAGCAGTTCGTAATTTGTAAATGTCTCTACTGCTTTCTTTAATGTTGCCTCTATCTTCCTCTTTCCGGTCCTTCTGTCCGGGAGGCATGCAGATTCGAGGAAGCTGTTCTCAGTAGCTGCGAGTGTTTAAAGATGAAGACTGCAGGTGAGATGCTGCTACTAATGATGTTCCTTTTGTCTCCTTGCAGGTTCTGCTTCTCCGAGGTTCGAGGGAATAGCTGGACACGGTGAGCGTCACGTTGCAAGCTGCAAAGTAACGCGAAGCGTGTTGTCTTGCTCGGGTGTGGTTTAAATAGCCCCAACAAATTAGTCCAGGTAAAGTAGTCCCTAGGCTACCACACCCAAAACACTAGACCGCATAGCTTGGTTCCTAGGCACCAAGCTATGTGGATGCCTCCATGTTGGCTGACAATACAATAAAGTAGTTCCCAAGCAAATTGTTTTTCATGGTGTATGAGCCTGGCGCCATAGGCACCAGGACTGGCCCCATGAGGGCTTTTGAAGAGGATGCCAGGCTCTAGAGGCCCGAGTCCTGACTCCACCTGGCCAATGGATTTGCCAGAGGGGGTTTTGGCCGAGGGTTGTGACAGGAAGCCATTGATTGCATGGCATCACTTGCTTCACATAAACTATACCACGCCCCCCTTTCCTATCTGTTTGTTTTTTCTGGGTGTTTTAAGTTAATTTGATGTGTCCCAGTTAAAAATGTTTCTACTGTTGAGGCTCTTTATGACATGGGGATCCGTGCTTTTTCAGTATCACCAGCCTTTAAACACAGCTTGCCTGCCTGCACTCTAGCATACTGTTTGTTTAACTCCCTCATTTTCATGTGGGAGGTTTGCTACCTCTTTGTGTCACCGAGCTTTTATCCTGGTGTTATGGTGTTGATTTGTATGCAATAATGTGTTATTCTAGACTACTTGTGACTGCTCCAGTTCCATCCCAGCCAGATGCCAGAATCCATGTCATACCCAGATGTTGGATCTGTCTCCTCCCACAGTGTCCAGCCAGCAGTTCATTATCCACCGCTCTGTTGAACTGTCATTGTGCTCCGGCCCATGCCTTAGAGACTGCTAATGTCAAACTTCTAACTCAAGCCTGGTTCTCTTTCATCGCGCCTATGTTTTCAGGTCCTTTCACCCCATGCTTATTCACTCCGGCATATTGACAAGTGTTGGTGCTAAACCATGAAGGTTAGTGTAATTGTAAAAGATTTCATGATTTGTAAATCTTGGTCCAGTGGCTCCTTCTTTCCCTGTCCTGCTTAATTTCCACTCGAACAACCTATGCTTTTCACTTAATTTATCATATCTGCTGGCCGTTTCCCCAAATGTGTGTTGTCTCACTTATGCTGACTTCTATTGCTTATAATATTCTTGAACAACTACAATTTTTCTGCGTATGTGATGGAATGTCATTTCTTCTCTTCTTTAGGATTTTACCCTATCCTATGTAGTTACTTTACCTACCCACCTCCTGGGAAATGTTTGTTGGGAACAGGACACAAGAGGATTGGTCAGTTCCGAAATGGTCCTATAAAACATTATTTATTTATTTATTTAGCATTTATTTTAGCGTACAAAGCCCAGAGGCATCTAGGTGCTAGTTACAGACGGTTCATCATACCGTTAAAAAGTGCAGTCACATGAATAAAAGTTACAAGGTGTGTACACAGTTTGGTAAAGCCTTGCCTTATGGTACGGGGGTTATGTCAGGTGTTCAAACAAGCATAAGCACAAAATGAGTGGGTGTGCACAGTGTGGATGGGTTTAGTTATCAGGAGAGTCACATTGGTGTAATAGAGATGGGCCGGATGGTGAGAGTCAAAGAGATAGATTCTATAGGTGAAACTCAAATAATATAAATGTGTATCAAATTCCCTTATCCTAGAGATCCACGGATCAGTTGGTCTCAATAACAATGTCTTTGCTTCTCTGGTTTGCTTCGTCCAATCCCTTACAGAGAAAAACAACTAATCGGCTTCACAGAGAAAAACAACTAAACGGCTTCTTGACTGTCACTTCACTCTATAGGTTTGCTCCCTATCCTCTCCATACGTATTGCTTCTTGCTGGCTGCTTCTTGCATACTTCTCCTTAATGGCTGCTTCTTGCATACTGCTCCTTGACGGCTGCTTCTTGCATACTGCTACTTGTCGTTTGCTTCTTGTTTACTTCTCCTTGACCGCTGTTTCTTGCATACTGCTCCTTGACGGTTGTTTCTTGTATACTGCTCCTTGGTGGCTGCTTCTTGCATACTGCTACTTGATGGATGCTTCTTGTATACTGCTTCTTGACAGCTGCTTCTTGCATACTGATCCTTGACGGTTGCTTCTTGTATACTGCTCCTTGACAGCTGCTTCTTGCATACTGCTACTTCACGGCTGCTTCTTGTATACTGCTCCTTGGCGGCTGCTTCTTGTATACTGCTCCTTGACGGCTGCTTCTTGTATACTGCTCCTTGACAGCTGCTTCTTGTAAACTGCTCCTTGATGGCTGATTCTTGCATACTGCTCCTTGGTGGCTACTTCTTGTATACTGCTCCTTGACGGCTAGTCCAGAAATTGTTTCCAGATTTGCTAAAACTGAAAAGACTCACCCACTTCCCCCTCTACTCACTGTAAAACAAGAATTGGCAATACCAACAGTTTGGGCTGTTGTGTAGGTATAGGAAAGGCACTTGCCAGGCACTGCCATAGTGGCATTAACTGGCCATTGATGGTACCAGGTGCAAAATCGTGCATGTACCTGGGTATTTAATAGGTATGCCTGGCATATGCTTAATACTTATACACAAGCAAAAACTGTTGGCTTTGCCAATGCATGTTTTAACAGGACTTCAGGGAAAGACACACATAGTGCTTGTAAACTGGTGGCTAAAGGCAAACCTTGTAAGATGTTTTTATTGCGCCAGCAGCATGTTTACAACTCCAATTACAAATACAAACTACAAAGTCAAAAGCAAGAAAATTATTTGAAAAATGTTCTTTTATTACGGCGCTTATTTTATGAAAAGCTGTGCTTCCATTTGCTGTGTTGTCTGCCTCCTTGGTGGCAACCCGATTACTTTGGCGCTATAATGCACATTTCTGGTGCCTTTGCCGTACTTGCGGCATTATCAACATGGCTGCTGCCTTTGCTCTTATGCAAAAGGTGTTATTCTTCCTTACACGTATGCCCCCTGCGTTCTGATTGACCATTGATTGCTTGATTTGCCCAACCGGGGACCGGCAGACTTTAGCCAGCCCCCAGCACCAAAGGCCCACTCCTAAGGCTCCTGTCTGCTCCCTGTCCGCTAACTGAATGCGTTGTGGCATATCCCTTTCTGAGTGTGCCTACTCTTTGTTTCTAGCTGCACCTTGCTTTACATATGAGCCTGTCTTGACCAAATCCTGTTACCAACAGCCCTCCATGTGGCACTCTGCCTTGCTGCATTCTTTGTCACAGCCTCCCTGCAACATGGGGTGGCTCCCCTAATGTGTCCACTTGATTGACTTGCTGCATTCTGTGTTGCAGCCGCCCTGCAACATGGGGCAGGCTCCCCTAATGTGTCCACTTGATTGACTTGTTGCATTCTGTGTCGCAGCCGCCCTGCAACATAGGGCATGCTTGACTTGCTTTATTCTGTGTTGCAGCATCCCTGCAACATGGGGCAGGCTCCCCTAATGTGTCCACTTGATTGACATTGCTGCATAATGTGTTGCAGCTGCCCTGCAACATGGGGCAGGCTCTGCTAATGTTTCCACTTGATTGACTTTGCTGCATTCTGTGTCGCAGCTGCCCTGCAACATGGGGCAAGCTCCGCTAATATGTCCGCTTGATTGCCTTTTCTGCATACGAATGACGAGTGTGTCCTAGTTTGCATAATCTACACCTATTATGTCTATTACACGTACTCCTGATGCAGCTCACTGCAACTAGAGATGAGTTTAGCCAAGTATGTATACACTGTACTAATCATGTCCCATATTTGTATTTTTTGATGCACCTACCCGCAACAAGAGGCAAGAATTTCCAAGAATGTATACTCTGCACTTTCTATGCCTGGTGTTTTAACCATTTCCTACCAGTAGTTTGCCTGATTATTCTGGAAACCTCTACCTTGAAAGCCTCCCCTTCCCTGTGGCGCAAATCCATTATTACCTTGATCGAACTGCCTTTAGTTATTCACCTGTTGCAATCTCGCCGCTCGCTCTGAACCTGATAAGTCTCCACTAGTCAACATTGCCCCTTCAATGGTGTACTTTGATAGCTTTTCCGCAACCAACTTTTCCTTTTCACCTTTCCTAATATCGTCTTTATTCGATTCTTCTCTTGCAACAGCTTGCAATAATGCACGATGGTCTGCTGAATTTCTGACCATGGCTTTGCTTCCATGCCCACCAATTTCTTGAGCTGCTCCTGTACTGACTCTGGCATCCCTTGGCACAATATATGATAAAATACAGGTATCGATTCCCCCAAGCTACGAGTGTCTGCAAAGCCCACTGCTCTTGGAAATTCTGAATGTAAACAAGAGGATCATCCCCTTCCTGCATCTTATTCGCCATTATAGCTCCCATATCTGACGTGTCCGGATACAGTACTCTAACCACTTTCCAAACTGCCACCCTACAATTATTGAACGGTGCTCTACCATGAGCAATGTTTACCGTAGTAACACTACAATACCCTGCTCTTGACCAAACGTCATCAGTCGTTTCCCCAAGGATAGAGAAGAGGAGACCTTCAATGTCCCCTATAGATAGCGTGTTTCTTCCTGTCATTTTTTCTAACTCATGTATCCATTTCCCGGCGCCGGAAGTTAAACTCAGGAGTTTAAACTTTAAATTATCCTTATCCATCTGTGGCCAAGGTATATATTTTGGCCTGGCTCCCCCTTTTTCTAGCATTCGTCTCCCATCATCTGTCTATTCATAACAGGGACAGTGGCTCTGCACTGCTTTCTTCCTGGCAGTGACCTTAGCCTGCTCACATTAGGTGGCGAGTCCCCACTCTCCCCATGTGATCGCCCTCTAGGTGGATATAGCTGCGTCAATGATTCTGACGCCCGAGATATATGTAGGTCTAAATCTGACCATCAAACTTCCTTGTCCATTGAAAAACACCTGTCAGGGCCACATGTGTCACCTCCCTCGTCCCCACGGAAGGTTCTTCTGTCGTAGTCTGACATCTCCTGTCCCTAACTCGTGTGACCTCTCTCTTTTTCGTCTCTGTTCAGAGTTAGCCTAGCTAAAGACAGCTCTTTAGGCTCAAAACTACATGAGCCTCCCTCTTTATCGTACAGCTGCGTACTCTCAAGTAGATTGTTTTTTCCTTCCCTTTCAATTCTTACTTAGTCCTAATCTCGTGATAGACTTTATCGTTTGCATCTCCAATACTTCTAGAGTCAAACTCATCCTCTAGATTTGCTCTAGAGAGACCTGGTATCGGCTCATGTGCTGGGAAGAACTCTTCTATGTCTTCTCATGCCACTACTGGACTAGGATCCATTACTTCCTTTTCCATAAAATCAATATTGCGTGCTCTCTGTCTCCTCTTTCATTCTAATTCATCATCAAACTCTCTTCGCTACCTTGCTTCCTCTCTTACTCTTTCTTCCTCTTTTCATATCTCTCCTGTCATTTGCCGGTCGCATCTCTTCATCTCTATGTCTGTGCATTCTTTTATTCCTTCATTTCTGTTCTTCTTCCTCCATTCTTTTCCTTTCTAGTCTTTCTTGCTCTTCGATTGTCCTCTGCCTGTTGTC
The DNA here is from genome assembly GCF_040938575.1 of Ambystoma mexicanum. Lineage (NCBI taxonomy): Eukaryota > Metazoa > Chordata > Amphibia > Caudata > Ambystomatidae > Ambystoma > Ambystoma mexicanum. The sequence goes on along the minus strand of NC_090923.1, from coordinate 1,022,149,286 downwards.
ATATTTTCTCTACTCCTCTGCTCTTTCCTGTTTTTTGAATTGTTCATCTTCATACAACTCTTCCCATCTTTCTCTATCCTTTCTTTTCACTCCATCTTCTTTCAATCTTTCCTCTCTCTCTCTCTATCCTTTTTGTCTTGCTTGTCTCGATCTTCCCTTTGCCTTACGTCCTCGATGCTCTTACCACTGAGTTTGAGCAAAATCTGACCACCCATCCATTTGTTCGGTATAAGTGCTAACTCATCAGTCTTATTTTTTTTTCCTTTCCATCTCTTTAGTTCCCGTCCTATAGCTAAAGATAAACTTGGTCATTCACTTCTCTCTTTATCGCATCTCTCCTTGTCTCTCCGGACTTTAAAGATTACTTCTCTCTCAGGAATGTTCTCTGGCCCCTTGTTATTGCTTTGCACATGCGACTCATATGCCGGATTGCTATACCCTGTCTCTGCCTTAAGCTCCCATAATGGGTACAACCCGTCATCTTTCTTACTATCGCTGTCTGCTTCAGGCACGGCGGGGAGAGCAGAAGGCTCCTTACCCCCCTCTTCGCATATATTCAATATCCAGTCTTCAAAAGGTGACTCCTCTTTTTCCTCCTGGTCCATTTTCCAGAGCTCTAAGCTCACTAGTCGTTTGTCTAACTTTTTTCCTGTGTATGCTGCATGCAAATATGTCGTCATATGCTGCAAAACTGCCTTCGATAGTGATCCCCCTTGTGGCCATGGCATGAACATCTTGTCTGCCGTACCCTTAACCCACTCTGCACTGTGCTGCTTACGTTTGGGTGCATGCTTGGGTAACTGCTTGCAGAGATGTCTAAGCTGAGTAATATCCTACATTTTGACTCGTCACACTTGACTGTCAATACTCACCTTTATACTTTGCAATTTTCAAAAATACATTTCAGAAAAACAAAACAATATGAGCGTGCGCCAATCGTCGCAGGCTCCAAACCCTCTATATCACATTTTTTACTCTAATCTATATCTTTTCACTAAACACCATCAGTTCAGTACCAACCAATAAATCATTAATTCTTAAATCTCGTGTTTCTTTTTCGTGTCTATCAATTCCTCTTATAGTTTTTGCACCATGTACAGTCACATAAAACAAACAGACAAATGGACATACTCGACCGGCCACAAATATCCCAGTCTTCTCTTCAAGACTTTTCCTACCCCTAAAGATACCCTGATTAGGATGTGACCTGTCCTCTTTAAACTTGTCTTTAACCAAGTTCGTGGCCTATGTCACCCGTAAATAGGGCTCTAGGAACGGTTCCTTCTGTTACGTCTTTACGACGCAGGAAACTTGGCGTACTCTTTATCGTGGCTCTTTTTCCTCATGATACCTCTTAATTGCTTTGCCTCTCCTCAAGTCAATTACTTAATAACGCAATGGCTGGGCCTCTCCTCAAGTCAATTTCTCTAATATTCAATGCTTATCATTCTCAAGTTACTTTACCCCAACCTCCCTCTGATACTTGTTTTTTTTATCACTTTCTCCACTCACTGCCCATTCACAATTTTGGCACCTCACTCAGTTTTTACTCACCATTTGCTTTTTTGACTTCCGACTCTCGGGATCGTCGGCCTCTTTATCTGCCTCTTCAATCTTCCATTCATTCAGCTTCCTGTAGACGCCGGGAGGGGATTTTGTCTGAAATCAGGGGACTTGTCTCTCTCGAGCTTGCAAGCCTAATAATAAAAATATTTTCCGCTATCTACAGGAAGCTTCACGTCTGTTCAGCCAAATGGCAGAGGTCGTGCAATATTTCTGGGACCCCAAAGCCTCCATGGATTTTGAACCATCATCTCTGCTACACGTGAACTGAAGGTTCTGTCCAGTCCTTTAAGACGAGGTAGCAATACCCTTGAGATAAATGGGGATGCAGAAGTTACACAAACATATATAATCAAAACGACTCAGGTAGTTGGCAAAAGGGTAACTGTTTTAATATCAATTATCTAAAACAGGGAGTACAACGGACATCAACGGACGTCTCAGCGCATAATCTCTCAATGCATCTTTTTAAAAAAAACACTTTTTTATAACAAAAAATCGTCATTGATGACGTCAACCTATGTATTACTAACATCATCCTAAGTGGAAAACTACAAAAGCCTAGTGAAGAAAGTGATTGGGTCTAAGGGAACATCTAAGAATACATTCCATACTAGTCTGAGAAAGTGACTGGTTTGTTAACATCAGGTGGGTCAACTAAGCCCTCCCTTCAAACAGGTTGCTATGAACGTCACTAAATACACGACGTCCCATTGGCTAGACAAACTATAGGACCCTTAATCACGTGGCCCCCTACCATTGGTTGGCACTCAAACCTTTGTCAGTACTTTTCCACCTACGTTAGCAGCATGCAGACTGGGCTTCCAGGTGCTGGTCAGCTAGTCCTTAACCATTGCTTTCCACCAATTAGCACTTCATCTATCATTACCTCAGTAGTCTGCTGTCAATTAGGACTTTGAACTTGTCCTTGGGAGTGTTCTTTGCTCTGGAGAATTCAGGGGAGTGAAGGCACGCTCTGCCTTCATGCGTATGTGTGCTTGTCATGTTCGTCCAACTTCACCCTTCCACATGACTGAAGACCACAAAATTGAGCTCTAGTGCATTTAAAATACTATTTTCTATTAGTAACCCAGTGAGAGCGAAGCAGAATGCAACAAGCATTCTGATTGGCTCTCGCCAGGTCCCTACCCAGCCGGGAATCCTTCCGTCGGGATTCCACGGCCTTTGTCCCCGGCGGGGGCATGGCAGCCCCTCAGCTAATGAGGGGCTCATTGGCTGAGGGCTCAAATGGGACTCAAATGGGAATGGGGAATGGCTTTTTCAATGGTGACTTACCAGTCCTGCAAAGGTCGGAATAGCCCGGTAAGTCCCCATTGAACGAGGGCGGACTCGCTACCGGTATTGGAGGTTATCATGGCGCTAATAGCGCCATGATGACCTCCAAACTCGGAATGAGGCCCATTGTGCATATCTACTTGTTCATCTATAGCACTTACTAATCCATTCATCCACCCAGTGAACCCACCACAGAATCAGATACAGACTAATTCTCAAATATCATTTATCCTGATAAGCCAAACCAAACATATAGGCCCTGTTTACGACCCTGGCGTTAAGGGGTTAAAGGCGCCGTAAAAGGTGTCGTCGCCATTAAACCCTTAACGCCTGATTACGAGGTCCCTTTGTGGCTCCCGACCTTAACGGCTGGTCCGGACCAGCCGTTAAAGTAGGGACCCGCAAAGGGACTTTCGAGGTAATTACGGTACCGCAATTTGCAGTACCGTAATTACCGCCTTCCCCAGTCCCATTGAGCCCTATGGGGCAAAAATGGGACTGGGGAAGGGCCAATGGTAAATGGGGAATTACCGCCCCGCCAAACTTGGAATGGGGTGGTAATTCCCCATTTACCATTGGCGGAATCGATAAGTTACCGGTGTTAACCATGGCGCTATTAGCGCCATTGGTTAACGCCGGAGTCGTAATGAGGGCCATAAACTCACCATCAACAAAGAGACAAGCAGACTCACATATGGAAGAGTCAGACCAATTGGCTTTGCCAGTTCTTGTTTAGGGAAAGTTATTAAGAAGGCAGTTTTACCCTCAGTTTCAAGTTCAGATCAGCAGCGACAATCTTCTCAGGACCTGTCAATTGGCTTTAGGTAGTGGACAACATTTTCTATTATATCTCTTGGCAACGTTTGATTTGAGGGCTGGTGAAGCACTAGCATCGATTCACTACGGCCACATGGGTAAGGGAAGGGGGCTGTCTGATTGCAATCCGTTCAGACGGCGTCTTGGGGGTAGATTGTGTCTCTCAGGATTTTTTGTTAATTGATTGAGCTGCTTCATCAGTATGGAGATGACACGCATTTCTATGTTAGCATCGGCCTTCTTTTTCAAAGAGCTAACCCTACTGATAATTCCTTCTCAAGATCGTGATTCTCTTCTTTCCCATCGCTTCTGCTGGTGGCTGCCCTTTGCCTTCTTTTCATTTCCTTCTGACTCCCGTTCTCTCTCCTCTCCTGCCCGTAGTCTCAGTGTAATGTTTTACCCTCCACTTTCCTTTACTCTTCCTATCTCCTCTCTTGATCATCCCTGGCATTTTCAACTTTAGAAGATTTGTCCTTTGCCTACTTTTTCTCACCCTAATTTGTCCTGGCTCGACTAGTGCTCCCTGCTTCCCTGTTGCCCTCCCGACGTATACTCTTTCCTAATTGAACTCTATTTTTATTTCTACTGTCTGCTATGATTTCAGCCTCTGCCCCATTACCCCACTGCTCCTTACCTCACTTTACTTTGGCTCGCAATCTTTTCCAATTTATCTTAAGATCAATTTTCTCTGTATTGTCTTTTAATGGATTTACAGATTAGCTCCTACTCGCCTTTCTTCTCTTTTTCTCATCTATTCCCTGTCTCAGCCTCTCTGATCTGCTGCCCTCTTCATATTGCCCTCTGACCCCCTTTGAGGCCGGTCTGTTTCTGTTCTTTTTCCCTCCTTGCCTCCAAGCTTTGGAACTCTCTGCATTATTCACTTTGACCTGCCTCTACTCTTGCTTCATTCCATACTTCTCTTAAAGTGTTGTTGTAATTATTGAGCAGGTTACAACATGCTGTTTGCCTTTTGTATTCATGTAATTTATCGTACCATTATTTTGGTATTTTGTACAGCACTGATTTGTAAGTGCGATAGAAATACAGTAAAATAAATATACTAAACAGTAAAATAAGTAAATCTGCAGGTGTCATTGGAGGGCAACATCCTCTGCCTGGAGCATTACCGTTCCCTGATGAAGGCCTGGATGGCTGTGTTCTCCCTAAATTTCAGCAATTAATTCAAAGTTTGAATGTCTCCTCTTTTGTCCTGATAAATCTTCCTGCCAAGTGTCTTCCTGGCTTCCTTCATTTGAATGCAAATATCATAACACGTACCCAGTGGAGTCGGCATGCCCATTGGGGCTCCTTGGCACATTTTCAAACTGCATTGCTCTATCAGTGGAACCAGACCTCTGGATAAGATTTTGAACTGGAAGTATTTTATTTAATATTTTTTGAATTTTTTGGGGAGTAAAAATGTAATTCTAATGCTCTGTTAATTAGGCGAGTACAAATAAATGTGCACTCTGAATCAGATATCTTTTTATAATCCATACATCCTTGCACATTTATAAGATACATTTTTTACTTTGAAGGTACTCTTAGACATTGGGCCTCATTCCGAGGCTGGCGCTATCCATGGAGTAAATAGCACCATGGTAAGCAACCATGGAGCTATTTACTCCATGGAAATCCGGCATGGTGAATGGAGTAATTACCGGTCCATTCCAAGGTTGGAGGGACCGGTAATTCCCCATTCACCATACCGGTTCCCCATCCCCATTCCTGCCCCCATAGGGCTCAATGGGAATGGGGAAGGAGTAAATTACGGCACCGTAAATTACGGTGCCGTAATTTACTCCAAGGTCCCTTTGCGGGTTGGATTTTTAACGCCTGCTAAAAGCAGGCGTTAAATGCCAACCCGCAAAAGGGAACTCGGAATATGGTGGTAAGTGTTAACGGTCACCGTTGCCATTAACGGTGACCGTTAACCCTTACCTCCAGCCTCGGAATGAGGCCCAATATTAGCGCTTCTTCTTGTGGCACTGCTCTGCCGGTAGCACAGATCCAAACATATACATGGGGCTATGCGGGCAGAAGTAGGGGGCATGCTACTATGCGCAGCCTGTTTTCTATTATTTACTCCCCGTTTTAAAAATTAAAATAATTGTCTGTTTTGAGAGGTAAAGGTGGCTTTTATGCTGCTTATCTGTAGGGCTGGGTGGTACAGATTGCATCATTTGCCAAGGCTAGAAACTAATGAGGAAAGGCGGAAGTGCACCTTATGAACAGGAAGGACTCCTCGGCTGCAAGAAAGCTTTCCCAGTCGGTTCTAGGTCATGCTTTGAACATGAATGTGAGCAGCAGCTAGCCAATTTCACATGTTTACTTGCCACTACTGTACTCTGTAGACCCAATTAGATAATGATTTCTAACGAAGATTGCTTTGATGTTGGGAAAAGGAGAGGTTCAGCTAGAAAAACGCGCCACTAAGCCAGGAGGATAGGACGACGTCTCATTGAGTTCCAGGAATTCGGTTGGGCACCTGAGGTGCACAGTTGGAGATCTGCCAGAAGGGTGAATGTTATGAGCATGCTGGCCGAACCAACACACTCTAAGAATTATTTTGTGAAAGTGAAAAGCGTTGCCAATCATTTGAATCATTTAATTATTATAATTATTGACGTCATATAATTATAATTATTATAATTATAATAAATAATTATTATAAAGGGCCCCAAATCAGATTCATCCTGTCGTATGCTGCAGAACAGATTACATTTTTACCCCACTGGTGTGATACTCAATTCATCAACCTTGGAATTATGAAAGGCTGAGTCAACCCTTTTGAGATATGAACCTGTGACTACCCGTTGCGCACAGATCTCATCAGTGCGTCCTTATCTTACTGAGTTATCTATCTAGCAAATGTTGAGCTTAGTAAAAAAAAAACAGAGTCGACCCTCTTGAGATTCGAGCTTATGACTGAAAGTTTCACACATCGCAACAGTGGGTGCTTAGCTCGCTGAGCTATCTTTCCAGTGCGCTTTGTATATGATTAGAAAGACTATGCTCTGGAAAAGGATTTGTTTAATAATTCTTTGGGGTATTTTGGGGGATCTCTAGACAAACTCAGAGTAAACAACAAAAAACCTGTACAAGTTGTCAGCAAGGTGAAGAAAATGATGGTAGGACTGCCATTGACCACTGAAATGAAAACTGTTGTATAGCTGTGCATATTTAGCTGCTAGAAGCTATGCTATGGGTGACTCTGATTATCATGCAAAGAAGCCATCAGAAGATATAAAATTGTGCATAGACGTGAGATGTTTGCATACTGTGTGATTGTGTATAGGCATTCAGTCTCCAACATAAAACAAACCATTACAGTTGGTAAACGCTGTATTCAGATGTTTATTTACATAGAGTGATTGGTTTATGCAAACCTTCAAATACATTAAAAGGCACTTTAACAATTTTATAAAATAATGTGATACAGTTCATAATTAAACTTTACACATGTTTACACATTATTTTAAATACATAAACATTAATAATTCAAATATCAAACATGTGCGCTCGGCTCAGCCACAATGCACCTCTTTTTTTTCTAATAGCCCATCTAAGCTCTTTCCAGTAGATTCAAAACACTAGTGAGTAATTTAACTGAGAGGATATCAGATTTATTTTGACAGCAGGATACACTGTCAGTACCTTCTTTGTAGATCTTGGTGTGAATTTTCAGACAATACAGCCCACACTGTGGTTTGTGAGCAGAGGAATACAGTGGGGAGCGCATGGAAGTGAATGCTGACATTAGGAAGGTAAATACCTGAACATGATTGGATTCGGAGAGCAATAGTGTCATAATGACGGATACAATCAGCTATGGTCTAGACACTTTACTGGTTATATGTGATTTCACTGAAGTAAAATTTAGAGTGTAAATATTTTTAATTTGGGGGGGGGCCCAAACCCTTGTTTTCCCACCCTTTAACCCGATACCCACCCATTTTAACCCCTTACCCCGCTACCATATATATATATATATATATATATATATATATATATATATATATATATATATATATATATATTTAAAATGTTCGGTATTTTTTCGATATTTTTTACTTCAGTAATACTTACCACTCTGAATTGTTTTCAGTAAAATGACTGGATACACACTTTACTTTCTTAGTAGCACAGAGGGAAATTGCAGCACTCGTTAATTAAAAAAGAAGCAGGGTTTGCTCTGTGTCTGTGATGTTCAAAGGTTTAGAAACAGTGTGTGGGTAACACACGTCACTATATGTGTAACCCACAAGTCATTTCTTTCCTCTGATCGTTTGGATGGAGAGTCACAGAGTATTTAGAGATGCGTGGCTACGTTACATGAGAATGAAATCAATGCAGACGGTGCCCCAGTAATTATGGATTCTTTTGTGTCTTCCTACTCATCTTCCCTTTCTGATCAGCTACCAGAAAGGGGAGGATTAGTGGGTCAACGTGGAGGAGGAGCCGGATTTCTTTATTGCGCAAGGCTGTGGGGTTTGTAAAGAATACATTGCCACAGAACACTTGGCAGGACATGATTTTAAGTCTGTCAGCTGTTCAACGAATAGGTATTTAGAGTAGGGAATACTATATACAAAGGGTATAGGTTGCTTCCTATTATTAGAGTAAGGTGTAGATAATTAGAAATAGGCCTTGAAGGACACATGAGAATGGTGTAAACAAAATAGAGGGTAAGAACAGACTAAAGGTTATTTATTATTATTTATCTGTTTCTCCTTTGCTTCGCACTTTTCACTTCTCCCCCCTTCCATGCACTTTTCCCCTCCCCCCTCCCATGCACTTGCACGTTCTCAATGTCACTGGGCATAATAATATCGTTGTTTTGTTCTCCCCTATTCCCCTCCCTTGCCTTGTCGCGCTCTGAAACACTTGTGTACGAGCGCGATAGAAATAAAATATCAATATCAATATCAATAAAGGTTGTCAGTCTTTGATAAGAGCCTTGAGAGTATAGTAAGGGACTTTGTCTAATGCATAGCTAGCAATTAAAGAAAGAAAGCGGAGTGGGAGACAGGGTGCAATGACACCACCAAGGCACGAAGTATTGTTCCAACTGTATATTTAGTTCAATTACAGAATGGTCAGCGTTAGATTTGCATAAAAACATAACAGGTACTAGGGCAAACCCTACAACAAACAAGGGACTATTTTGTAAGACCACGCAAGGATAGACTAAAGT